>NW_026260940.1:0-47604 GCF_024613125.1 Pisolithus orientalis | reverse complement strand
CATTTGATTGAGAACGCCAAGAGTGGACATGGTCCCCAAGCCCTGGGGACAGGGGGCAATAGCAGACAGGATTGAGAGATGGGTGAGGAGAAGTCAGAGACATAAAAGCCAGTGGGGGATGTTGGAGGCGAGGCTGGGGCATAGACAGTGACAGGTGGAATGAGCCTGTTGTCATTGGTGTCGTGAAAGGATTCTGTGGGGATGGGGAGATTGGCATGGTCGTTTTCTGTGTTTATGGAGCGAGGGGAGTCCATCTAATTTTTGAGGTGGTGGGCAAGTTTGTACTGGTCAAGCACCTTGGAGGTGTGCTCCTTTATATGTTCTTCAGGTTCCCAGGTATTTGATGAATGTGGAAACCCTTTCCACTTGACCAGGTACCGTCATTTTCCCCTATGACCATCAGTTTTGTGGTTAAGAATAGACTCCACTTCTCATTCAATCTCATCATCCACAAGTTTGGGTAAAGGAGCTGCGGGTGCAGCCCCATAAGTTTCATTTTTGATGAAAGGGAAGATCTGTGAGGTGTGGAACACAGGGTGTACTTTCCACATTGGTGGAAGGTCCAATCAGAAAGTGACTGGTGACACAACCTGAGTCACCGTGAAGGGGCCAAGATGTCAGGGTGCAATCTTGTCGCACTGGTTTTTGATATGGAGATGTCCAGTATCCAAAAGTACCTGATCTCTGGCTTGGGGTGTGACATAAGACCCTTTTGAGCATGAATGCATCAGATCTTGTGCCTTCTTGTGTGCAAGTATCGCAACATCTCAGCTCACTGCCAGCTTTTCGAGCCTTTTGTCTACTGATGGTACCAGGGTGAGCTGAACCTCGGGGTAAGGGGACGGGTGTATCCAGGAGTAGCAAAAACAGAGTCATTTGATGGATGGAGTGCACCTGAGAATTATGGGTGAACTCTGCTGACAGAAGTTTAGAGGACCAAGAGTTAGGGAACTCGGAACAGTAGAGGCACAAATACCCTTCGACTTCTTGGTTGACTGGTTCACTTTCTCCATTTGTCTGAGGATGATAACCTGATGAAAGTTTGGCCTTTATCCCTAGAGCCTTGTACAGCTCTCTGGTGAAGGATGATACAAACTGGGGTCCATGATCTGAGATGATTGACTCTGGTATTCCATATTGGGAATAAATGAACTGATGGAAGAGTCGGGCGAGGCCAACAGAGTCAATTGTTTTATGACATGGAAGGAACAACATGGCTTTTGTTAGCCCTTGATCAACAACCATGAGAATTGAGTTGTATTTGTCGTTCCCGGAGATGGGAAGATCTGTTACAAGGTCCATTGAGATTTGTTGAAATGGGAAGGTGGTTTGGGGGTTTCGTGCAGGACAATGGGTGGTGTTGGTGGGTGTGTGACGACCTTCGTGGTTTGACAAAGTGGGCATCCCGACACATACTTTTTGATGTCCCTTCCCATACCTTCCCACCATACCTCTTTTCTCATCTTGGTGAACATTGCTTTCTGTCTGGGATGGCTGGCTGACTTGTGGTCATGGAATGACCTCATACAATGTTGGCGATGATCTGGAGGAATATACAACCTTGTGGTTCCAAATCATTTTGTTCCATCTTCTGCCACGGTGACATTTCCCTTGGGTTCCAGACCTGTTGAGTCCTTTGACACACCATTTTTCACGTGCTCGTATAGGTCAGTCGATATCGCATAGACCCCTCTGGCTCCTTTGACTGGTTCCTCAAAAGGGCGAGCATCAGGCAGCCATTTCCCCTTTGATTTTTCCTCAGACAGGCGGGAATATGGCTTGGGGTTTGGCTTAGCACATGACAACCGAAGTGGAAGACGTCCTATCCTGCAAAGACGGTTTATTTTTAGTTGTTTTTGTAGTTTTGTTAATGAAAAAGAAGGTGAAATAAGGTGAACTTGGGGATCCACCCCCTCTGAAAGCCAAAGGTCCACTGGAAGGACTGTGGCAATAGGGTTAGGTTCTGCAACATCACTCTTTCAGAGATTATGATGCTGTACTTCCACTTTCTCCCCCTTGATTCTTGTGCAGACGACTGCCTCCCTCATCTGCAATGCCAGTGACTATTTTTCTATGGCAATGCAACTATCCCCTCCCCAATCTTGCCTGCTCTGGTGGGTCTACAGTCGAAAAACAAAGGGGTATGCCACTCTTAGTTCGTTCCTCCAACTCCCTTACTTCTGGGATGTGTCAACCATCATCGACTGGAACACCCCAATTGCAGGGATTGTCATTCTGTTACATATGGGTACGGATGGCCAACATGACTGCAATGCATCTGTCGAATTTACGTTGTCATTGCATGTGAAATTGAGAAGTGGGCTTGTCACAAATTTCCTATATCCATGACAAGTCATTAGCATACCTTAATAGGAGCGGATTTCCCATGCTGCCTTTTAATGACTTGTAATGCCACCCACTTTCCATGAACATGTGGTTGAAATATGTGTCATCTCATGATTATGACTTTGATAACTCATTATTTTACCTAATCATGGTATTATATTGCTGCAGCCTAATAAGTACTTCTAACAGCATGACAATGGTGAAGAACCCATAGCAATACCAGTGGAACTCATCACAATGTATACTAACCATTATTATTTATTAATATTTTGACAATCCATTGTTATTTCATTTTGCCTTGGTACACTCACAATGATGGTTAAAATTCCATTCGGAAATCACTACTTATTGATGTATAGATGAGTGGTAGTAATAATTGGAGAGTTCTACCTAATAATGCCAGTGGTGTGAGCAGACATGTGAAGCAGACAATGAGTGACTAAGAGCAGTAAGGGGAGGAAAGGACAGCAGCTCAACATAAGTATGGGGGTCATTGCAATGATGACACAAGGACAAAAGCAAATGCATATGCTGTCAACAACCATCAGATCATAGCTTACAGTGTAATTAAAATACTCACGAGATTAGTGAACCAATGGGAGTGGCAATATGGGGTGATGGGATGAGGAAGATAGAATAAGTGTTGCATGAGAGGCATTCATAGCATCGACACACAATGCTGTCATGAGTTGTCTGGAACCTTGAAAAAAGTTAATGTCAGAAGTAATAATAGTGTCATGGGGGAAACATACCTCAACCCTCAAACCCACTCCCCAGGCAACAGACAACGATGAATGGGCACAATGGGGTGGATAACAGTGACAACACTGTATGACAATGCAATGAACCAGGACAACAATGCAGGAGACAACAAGGCATGAGAAGAGGGGTGAGTCACTTATAATATAGCCAGCAGAGTTTGAATGACTTTGAAGAAATCAGATCAGGTAATTCCAGAGGACAACAGTGACAATGTATGATTACAGTGAATGAATGTATTACAAGTAGATCTACATGACCTTGAAACATGAATTGCATCTAATATAATGGGATGCAAGCTAAATCAAAGACTGTAGAACATATAGAAACCCAGCACATAAGTGACACCTGGTACTGCTGTTAATTCAAACCTTCATCTTCTTTGGTTTCAAGTGTTATGCCTCCATCAGGGGTCTTGCCTTTTTCAACTTCTCACATGTCATGTGTGTCATGTCCCTCATCATGTCCCTTGTAATCATTGCCATCCTAGGGGCTCAAATGCTCCAGGGTACATTCAGATCTCCTGTTGTCATGGTATTTCCAATACCTGTCAAAGCCATGCCTTTGGGTTGATCCAGTGTTCCACTGCCCTCTCTGATGGACGACATGTTTCCTTCTTGTTCCATTTGACTCATTTATATTGCTCACTTGTTGTACTATAGCTCCAGTGTCAGGCCCCCAACTGCACATTGATTGCACAGCCAGTATAGCCTTCATATCCCTGCCTACCCCCATCATATGACACCATATGACTCCCTTTGACTTATCTATTTGTCTGATTGTTCTGTTGATTACTGTGGATACATGTCATGACATGTCACATTGTGACTGGTATGGTACTTGTACTTAGAGGTATATAAACTCACATACTTTACCTTGTATCCTCAGTTTTTCGATAGCTTGCAACTCAGCTAACTTCCTTCTCTTTCATCCTTGTTCTCTCTCTGTGTGAACAACCCAAGGGACTTGCCAGTAGACAGAACCTCTGCCAGACCTCAGAGATAACTGAGCCATAGGGGTTACAACACATTTGGCCTGTAGACTCCCCCTTGTGCACTTTGTGCCTATTCCATTTGAAGAAGTCACTGCACTCAGGCATAACATCAAGGACCTTGTAGTGGTAGCATGGTGACCACAGCAGGTGGGTTCCAGACCTGGTTCAGTAGCATGAATATCAGTTGTAAGACCCTTGGGAACCACCTTGGGAATGGCTGGAATCACCTTTTGAGTGGCTGCACTGCACTGGCGACTCATGACTGGAATTGCTCATTGGGATCGAGATGTTTCAGCCTCAGCTGGGCCAGACATGTTCATCTGACCAACAGCAATGGTCACTGCTGACACCTCAACACCACTGTTTGAAATTGGCTGCCCAATTGAGATAGAAGGGGACGATCAACAAGAAGCACCAGAAATAGTTTGAGCACTGAGATCAGCTTGTGCAGCAGTGACACTAGCTGGACAAGAGTGAGGGGGATTGAAATGAGTGACCAAGCCAGCAACAGGTGATGGAGTGCGAGAGACCAATGACAGATCAGAGTCACATAGATCTGAATCACAGCTGCCAGGGGCATTGAGGTCATGCAGTGTGGAAATGGGCAGGGTGTGACTCTCAGCAGGGTCAATGTTGTCGAGTTCATCTAAAAATTCATCTTCCCAAGTATGTGGCTGCTCCACATTCACAAATACCTCAGATTCAACATTTGCCAATTGAGACCCCTTCCTGAAGACTTCCTGGTTGAAGAAATTCATCACACTGACAGCCCAAGGAGATGCTTTGAAAAGCTTCTTGAGGTAGAAATCATATTCTGATCAGTAGTTGACCTGCATTTCTGCACCAGTAGCAATTAATTCAGGATCATGTGACAATAGGAATCAAACCTTGGTATGATATTGATGTCAGCATGTACTAGCACAGTGACCATGGACACCCTCACCAAGATGCAGGCACCAGCAATCAGGCCCTCAGTAATGCTCAGCACACCCATCTTCTGACCCCTGGCTGGGGGCCATCCATGTTTGTTTTCTGTGAGGATTGATTTTCCAAACATCAGGACATGGATAACCTATGGGCTGAAGTCAATTTTTGAATAAGAGCGGCATTGAACCACACATGCTTACCTTAACTAGGATGGGACTCTTCAAGAAGCCTCCAGTAACCATCTGCTTAGGATCTGCAAAAAGAATGGGTGCAAAACAGGTGTATTCTCTGACTCCATCCTTCTTCAAGAGCACCAGGCATGCCTTGTTGTCCTTCTTACAAATGGGCTTTCCAGTAAAGAGATTTGGTGAAATGTTATATGGAGCAAATAATGCACCAGCACAGTCCTTGATGACTTTGAGGACATTGGATCTCTCCTGACTGTGTGCTTGTACAAACTTAAAACAAATTAATATGTTAGTGGTCACCAAGGTTGGAATTACACATACCATGGAGCCAAATTGCTTGTAGGTTACCATCGACTCATGTAAATCCGTGGGAATCATCTCATAAAGCTCAGTCAGAGCACCCTTGAGCTTCCCATCCTGTGATTTCCACCATGCTGGATTGTGTCGATCAGTATTGGGATTTGGAGCTGCTGGGAAAAGGCTTTGAATGATGAAAAAATGATACAGTAGGAGGTATTTCTTTGCTTCTTGCTCAATACGAGTCATGAGGCTGTTTGACTTGCTAGACATGTTCCTGGACCGCTTGGAATGCTGGCTATTGGCTTCGAAGAGAGCCTTCCTTGTCTGGCACAGTTCCTTGTTGTATTCAGTGTATGCTCATTGCACAACACTGAGAGCCTAGCATCATGTCAGCAGTAATGCCTGGTGACTCATCATGAACAAGAATGTATAAATACATACTGCTCACAGCTCAGCAACATCAGCTTGAGGTCCAGGAACATGAGTAAGTTGCCTGTGCTGTTCAGCATCACTGTCCAGGTCTTCCAAGTCAGTATTGTCTGTCCCTTCATCAAGGTTGAAGTCTTCAGGACCTCCATCCTTGGCATCAGAGTTGAAGGCATCATAAGCAGCACTGGGTGCCATATCAGTGAAGGAAATGGATGTTAAGGATCAGAGGAAATGGTAAGGCCACACACAGATGGTTGTGAACCTTTGCAAGCCTCCCTTTATTCTCCTTATTAAGGGCAATGGATGTCACAAATCCCAATGGAGGTCAACACCTGCCAGTTGGGTGCTCTTAGATGAATATGGAAATTTTGAATAGTACAAAAAAAAAGCAATACATACATAGTAGTAGCCTCAGGGAATCCACATGGCAGACTGTCAGCAGGTTGGATGTCAGTGGTTGGACATAACCAGCTATTGAACTGGTCTGAGGACATAATAAAGCACAATTTGACAATGCCATCAGCAGTAGGCAACTACAGTATGAAAGTTGCTCACCTTAGTCCCTTTTGATATGTAATCAACCATGCATTCAGGGGATCGATGTTGATGCAGTACAAATCACGAAGTGAATAACTTATATGCAACAACACAAGGTCACAGCATTGTCACATGAATTGACTCAATGTTAACTTGAATCTGAAACTGACCTTTCAGGAGCTTTTTTCTTGCTTTCTTTCTGGTTATAATATTACAGCTGTTTTATTCTGTTCATGTAATGTTACAGATTCTAGTGTAGACAACAATGCTGGTGATGAACCCAGCTACAGAATACACAAGAAAAACTAGCAGAAGAGAGAGCAGAATGCTTTGGTGCTGTAAGTGGTTTGAGATGAGTTAGGGATAGGAGCAATAATGGGGAACTGCAAACTCACTGGGAGAAATACAAATCCTTTGTGGGCAGCAGCAGCTGCATGAACAGCTGCAGAACCCTGCAGCAACTCTGCTTTATACTGGAAAATATACAGGAAAGATGTAACTGTGCTCAGAACAGAACATGAAATGGCAACTGGACCTCCAATGTGTGCGATACCATCCAGTCCTGGGAATGAGATAAGCATGACAGAGGCACTGAGGATAATGCAGACTGCGCAAGCAGAAAGCAGGGAAGGAAAAGAAGTTAGGAATGAGTATGACTATCATCATAATGATTAACCCTCACCACGAGACAGGTACAAGCACCAACTGACAAACAGTGGCACACTACTCTGCATGCTTACATTCCCCTCCACATCAAAATGGCTGCTATATCTCACTCGAATCCTATGAACAAGAATGGGATGCCAAGGCACAGTATACCAATCAATATCTCAACCACCATGCATAGCATCAGGGTCTGCCTTGATGTGTGTGCAGTGATGATGTCTCATGGGAGTGGTTTGTGTGGCCTGAAATTGACCTGACACCAATAAGCTGATGAAGAACATTAGCCTGTAAGAACATAACACTGGCAAGGGGTATGGTGCAAAAACTCACCAGCACATAGAAGAACATGAGTGACCATGCATGTGTACAAAAGAGTGGATTGCTGACTCGGATCTGTTGAAAAAAGAATCAGACAAGTAGAACTGAATGGAAATGTCCCAGCCTCACCATTGAGTAGTCTCAATGGTTCCTGACACTCCTCCTGACTAAAAGGTGGCTGAATCAGGTTGGGGATGGGCAAGCAGCCAATCTGTGTAGGACCAATGCAGTACATCCACAGCCTCCTGCTGGGACCCTTGGGAGAGAACCACATGGGTGGGATGGGTTTCAGCACTAAGACCAGTACCTGTACTCATCATCTAGGCCTGCCAATGCACCAGATCAGCATGCAAAACTAGAGGAGAATGAGTACAACTCACGATCGTCCTCTCCCAAAACTCCCCCATCATCAGTGGGTGTGTCATTCAGAATCCACCTACACCTATGATCCACCCAAAATACAATCAAGTCTCCCATAGCTACACCCTTCTTTCTACTTCATGCTGACACCTTGTGACTCCTCCAAATCCACATCTCACACCCATCTGGAACTTGTCAGTCAGGCCACATTCTCCATGGCACTCTCCATAACCTCTCCACCTCCTCTAACCTTGCATGACTCCTTGGATCCAAATCTGTTGTAGCACAATTTTCAGGGTTGCTGAAATACTGAATCCCATGAGGCAACACATTTGAACCACCTGCTATCCACATAAGGTCATCTCACAGAATCATAGTGATTTTGAGTTGAGCTGTTGACATCTAATCGAGCTGGTCATGCCCATTGAGGTGTGGGCTGTGCATCTGCTGGTGGGTGTGCAGTCCTAGAGGCATGGCATGATTGCATGACTGAGTCAGATGCTGTGTGCCCCAGGAAAGTGGTGATAATTGGGGGTGTCTATGGGCATGAATTAAGAAGAGGGCAACATTTGCTGTAAGGAAATGCTTTAGTCAGAAGATGAGACAGAACTGAGAGATGTATGAAGAAGTAGAAGGCAGCCTTACTCCTGATTTCTTCTAAAGTAATCCATTGAATTGCTTCCAGCTGTGCTGAGATTATATCCAGAAGGTTGACAAGAAGGTCTGGTCAACATCAACACCACACATAATTCCAAGAAGCAGGTACTCACTATGAGGATATGACTTCATGCATGAGTGGAAGGCTAGGCAGGTTCCCCTCAGTGAACAAAGATTGAACAGCTGGCACATTTAGCATGTTGGAAATGGTTTAGGTTGTACCACTTACTGTGGCACATGGATGGTCTTAGCAGGAGATACAGCAGCAACAGCTTGTGCTAACTTCACAGACACCCATGCCATGCCACTCAACATGATGGAATGGGGACAGAGTGTGAAAAAGCATGTATAGTGGGTCAAATCATGGGCAGGACAGAAAGTTGCAAAGAGGGACTGGTCGAGTACACAGACTTTGTCTTGCTCACAACATGTATTGTGAGTTTTGTATACATGCATGTGAATGTGAAAAAAAATGAGACCAGATACTGCATTCTGTACAAAGATCTGATGTTACCAAGGAAAAAAGTCAGCAGGTAAGTGCATGATGAATTGGATACAAAGGTGAAAGGGTATGCTCAACTTCCCAATACTCATCTGGCTCGAATGCATTCCATCACGACCTTGACTGGCCAGCAACGCATCTGTTGTATCCACAGGTGCAAAGCATCACCAATGCTCATTCTGTTTCCTGATACCTTACCATATGCCTGTAAGCTCATGTCAGTAGTGTATCCACCTCAAGTATCTTCAGTGCTCTTGCATCCTCACAGTCTCCATTTGTTCAGTATCTGTTTAAATTAGTAGCTTCTGTTCTTGCATCATATGAAATTCACCTTGTGCCTCATTCACAAATTCCCCTCGCTGACAGTCAACCATTGGCCTCTTGCAAGGTGTGACTTTTGATTCCCCCTCCATGCTTGGCAACTTCAACTCGAAATCTCCTCTTCCACACTCAGTGACTTCAAATCTGCCCCTTCCCTGCCCCACCCATGGCCCCCAATGCGTTCAAAATTCCCAATGGCACTTCGACACCTGTTGATGTGCCCAAGACCACTGAGGCAGTGACAGACATGTTCAGCGATTTGTACAGCTTGGTGGTATGTCTTCTGTTCTGCTTGTGTACTAGCCCATTGATATTGACTCACCACTAGAATTTTTCTCCCAACAGTTTGCCCCCTGAATGGGCCACTCCTGCTGCCATTGCTATGCCCTCCACCATAGACCCTGCATTACTCTCCCTCAACACTTATCCCCCTCCTGATGTCCCAGCCAATGATGTTCCCATCACTGAGATGATTAGGCATGACACAGACATCGACTTCCATTCAATTCTGACTTTCCATAACACCCTACAAGCCATCGTCTATGTGCTGGACCATTTCCTTGCTGAACAAGTTGTGTCCAAGAAGGTCCTTGGAAAATGGAAGAGGGAGGACTAGGCAAGGGAAGAGGAGCTGAATCATGGTTTCTTCACCTTTGAGGCTTCAACAGCCTTGTAGACCTATATACATCCCTTTGCCCTGTAGTTTCAACACTTTGTTGGTCAGAGCGTATCTCTGTAGTCATACATAAAAAAAACAAGACCATTGTCCACTCTGGCAGCCTGCTGTCCAGCATCCAGTAGATTGAGTTTTGTGTGGTGGGCACAATGAGTAGTGAAACAGACCTCACCATATTCCCCCAATGACTCCCTGCATCAGTGCACCTACTACTTACCACTTTGCTCCACAGCAGGGGGGAAAAGAGTTGGGCATGCATCTGATGTGGTCCATTCCAGAGTGGTTGCCAACGGTATTAATCATGACTTACTATTTCTCGATGCCAGCTTCAATCTGTTGCCCAAGTACCTTTGATCTACTACTGAGCATGTTGCAAGTCTTCAGTTTCCTTGCTAGGATGGTTGACAGCTTGCAAAGGACAAGAGAGTGATGGGTCAGAACAGACATCTGCAATGTGCTCAAAATTCTCTGGTTGGAAGGCCACTAGAGATGGTAAGTAACCTACATCACCTGTGTCCATAGGAACATATCACTATCAAGCTGCTCAACAACAAAAAATTCATCATCATGTTTGGTGTCAGGTGCTAGAACAGCCCCTTGGATGATCAAGCACAATGGTATGAAGATGGATGCAGCCTGTGGAACTGTCTTGACATGTTTGAGTCTGAGATCACAATCAATAGTGCAGGCCAGTCCAATCCTTGTCATGAAGGGTTGTGCCAAGATAAATTCCATGTTTCCTATGTCTGGAATGACACAGGAAAACATGCAGATGAGACGAACAAAGGCAGTTTCTGTCTTGGTGTATTGAATAAGCGCACAGTCATAGCAGGGCACACCAAAAAATGATGGGTTGCAGCAGAGATGATCTGTGCACTGGTTCCAAGTGACAGTCAACTCATAGTTGACCAGCAGATAATGGTATTCTTTAACCTTAGCACAAGCACAATTTCAACTAGATGAATGCATAATGAGAGTGTAGATACATACCATGAAGTCAGCAGGGAGGGAGATCCATGACTTGACTTGATATCCATATGCCAGAAGGGTGTCATTAAGGAACTTGCAGAACCTTTGACAGAACCAATGGAACACCATATCTGGCTGACCATTTTCCTCCAAGTCTTTCAGGGTTTGGGTTGCAACAACACATGCACCAAGCTTAATATGATCAACTGAGGTATGCTCACTGACTGCATCAACTTCTGGATCTGATTCCCCAGAGATGGATTTCTCAAGGTGATCAACATGCAATCTGAGAAGCTTCATAGCAAGAACTTGATGATCTACCTGCAAGACCTAACATGCATTTTAAAGTGACTGTGAGTAGGAGTGTTGGCACACACAGTTGTCATACCTGAGCAGGAATGTCTCTACCATTTGAACAGTGTTCATATGCATCTCAGATTGGCTTATGCATAGTTTTGTTGGGCCAAGTGCTATAGTTGCATGTGGCACCCTTTGGGCAGATATCTCGAATGACATGCTTCCAGAGGTGGACCTTCAGGAAATTCCAGTCAGTTTGCAGACCATCAATGTTGGACTTCATGACACATTACGACAAATTGGCATGAGCATGAAGTGTATAACTACCTTCAGTGTCTGATCAAATGTCAATATTTTGATGTTGATCATGTTAACCATATGTTCAGTCTGGACATCTAAGCCAATGAGGCTATCAAGCTGTAGGTAGCTTCAGATGACTCAGAGGAGCTGGTACCCTTCAGGGGTTATACTCTTCTTCAAAACATTGATCCCTGCATAGAAGATTTGCTAGGGAAACAGTTCATTGACAGCCATCCAGTATTGGACACACATACCTTGGAGATATCAGCCAGCTTGTTACCATCTGAAAAAGTGACATGAATAACTTGGTTGAACTGTGCGAGGTTTTGGCAGTGAAGAAAACTTGCAATGCTGTCATTGTCAAATGTGAGAAGTGACAATGTTCAGAGCGATTGATTGTAAAGCAGTGACTCACTACTTCTCGACATTGGCTTCAATCTGTCACCCGAAGCACCTTTACAATCACCTTTAGGTCCCCAAAGACATGCTTGCCCCAAAAACCATGCCCATAATGCAGTCAATCAAAGCTGCAGGGCAAGGTGGAGATCAGAAAACCCAATCAGCCAGAACACATTCTGCATCCCTATTATATATTAGTTTGCTGATGGTGATTTGGTGGTGGAAACTTACTTTGATTGGTCATAAACCTAACCACTTCAGCAATTCATTGCCTTTGGCTCAATTCATAGCACTGAACACATAATGCATTGATACCCTGGGCATGCATATGAGGTTCAAAAGTCCTAGAGAGGTCATGGAGTAGCTCTGGCAGTACAAGACATACAGGGTAAGGGTGTTTGCCACTGTGACCATGAGTGAGTGCCACCATGCATCTGTAGTAGGCCATTGAGTTAGTATTGTTAGTCCAAGCAAGAAGAAGGAAGTATATTACATCTCTTCAAAATCAGCAGACAGCATCATAAGACTCAGGAAAGAAGCCAATGGGTAATGTTGTCATGCAAAGATGTATGTATGTACCCAGTCTTCAAGTACTGCTCAATCTCCAGAAGTAACTTTTTAAAAGATTCATGCCAAATGACATGCTTGAGGGTTGTGTAGCCTAGCTTTCCCTCTTCTTCAGCATCTTCAGGGACCTGAAATGTTCTTAGCCTATACAAATATCTAAACAGTGGATGTCATTCACAATAGGCAGTCAGCCAACAAGAGTACCTCTGCCAATGACATTGCTATTCTGAATCTCAACTGGCAAGTTTGCACAGCACACAATGATGGGGTAACTCTTGGCAGTGCCAAAAGACAATAGGTTGGATTTGTCAGCATAAAGGATCAGGCCAAACATGCATGGTGTTCTTGATATTTGGTAGACTCAACTAGCACAAATACAACATGTTATGTATGGGTAATGAATGACATATTGACCAGGCACATACCTGAATATCCCACCAATAATCTCTGGTCCAGGGCTCATCATAAAAACATTCATACTCAATGCTGTTGTTCCTGTAAAGTCACTGTGTGTCCCAGGTGAAGTGCAGACCAAGGAATGGATTTTCTAAGATATCAAGTGCCCACTCCCACAGTGGGCAAATATGTGCTTCAAATGTACATTCTTCCTTTTTGTATGGTACCTTAACTTTGACCCTGGAGAACTATTTAGATAGGTAGGATGAACAAATGGATATCTGAAAATCATACTGGAGTGAGTTCCATTGCAGCTGCATCACACACTTTGCAAAGTTTGGCATCATTCTTGAGCATGACTTGGACAGCTCCCTGTGTGACATGAGCAAAGAGATCCAGCAGGGCATTGACTTGTTGCTGGTTGAGTAGTGAAGTGAGTGCGATTTCCACAAACTCAAAGTTACCCAACATGCAAAATGGGGACCAAGGTGTTTTGTCAACTGGGGATGGGGACTTCTCACTGCAAACACAGAACTCTTCATAAGACCAATAAATTGGTGGTCAATTGCTTCTCAGATGAAATTGGATCTTGAATTCAGGAAGTTTTGCCACATTAGAACTTGTGGCAGTTGGCATCAACATGTCTGAGGGAATTATGAGCACTACGAGAATGTGTGCCAAAGTGAATACATACCTGAGGCTTGGTGCATGTTGCTCATCTCATTGTAATCTTGTCCCATAGTCACCTTGACTCCAGCCACAGTTTGTCTGAGACTAGAACCACAACATAAATGGAAATCAGACTCACCAGGTTCATCAATGAAAAAATATCCTGTATCTGTGCAGTGAGCTTTGGGCACTCGAGGCTGCAATTTGAGTACCAATGCTCTCACAGCTCAATGGTGGGCAGCTGAGTTAATAATTGAAGCCAGAAACCATTACATTGGGTCTGCCTGTGCTATGCACCAATTCACGTACCTTGTTGTTGTTGGAGTTTATCACTTTTACCTTAGTTGTGGTTCACCAAGCACAGCATTACATAATCCAAAAGCGGACACTTAGCAGTTTATTTTTTTCCTTACTGCACCTCAGCTTCAACCAACTTGAAGTCTGAGTATATTCCTCTCTATAGACTTGACAATCCTGCAGCTCATCATCCTCCAAAAGTTGTTTCTCTTCATAGTGACATTTGAAAGCTACATGCTCCCTCTCATCTTCTTTGTGCTTCCTGCAACTCACCTCATGCTGCTTGAAACTGGTTTTCTGAAATTTCCTGTTACAGTGAAGGGCATTGATGGAGAATGGCATGATTCCGTTCAGCATTTTGATGGGTCAAAGCTGAATGGGTGGTACAGGAGGGAGCCATGAGAGAAGATGTATCATAGCTGGACTAGTTCATCCTTTGATCCCAGGTTCAGCTGATGTAAGACAATGTCATGCCATATCAGTCATTATCAGATTGTTATCACTCAGTAACTCAGGTAACTCCTGTCCAATGAAATTTCTTCCCTTGGCACTGCCCCCAAGCCATTGACATGTCATTACCAGACCATTTTAATGACCCTAATAAGGAAATACACGAGCATTGTCAGCCGGCGGCATTATTATGCGCCTCGAAAATTTGCGACACTGAGATGGATGCTGAGCATCCGCTCTTAGGACCATCTGAGCCTTGATTTTCATGTCCTTCGTAGTTGAAACGTTGTTGAGAGTCGTATGCCTGAGAATCACGCGTGATTGCCTTGTCCCCGTCCAGCGGCGACGCTTCAGCTCTTTTGCCTGCGACCTAGGATGGTCTGTCCGTAAATTGCGACTCGGTTTTGCGAGCTACAAAGTCCATGCATATGCGGTAAGTGAGTTTTTTGTTCTCGATGCCGAGCTGCCATTGATTGACATTCCTGAGACATGCACAGGCTGTAGCCATACAGCATGACAGTATTTTCGTACCGGAGATCGGTACGGAGGCACCGAAGTGGCCTTTTTTCTGCAGGGAATTCTTATCGTTACAGTTTATTATTACGAACCGTCCTTGTCCCAGTATGCCATATCGATTCCAAATCAGATTCCCTACCAGGCATGTCCTTCTCGAAGGACTGGGTTCGGACCCTGGGTTCTCACCATGTTATGTACATATCTCCATCGAAACGCAATTGTGTACACACCGTGGACTTGTTCTTTTTATCCTCTAGATGCACGAGAGACCGTGAAGCGGTGCAACTTCGATGGCATGTTACTCATTCTCTGGGGTTTCCTATGGATACCGCGTTGATCAAATACCTGAACCACAAGTGGTCTCATACACGACTTGTGCCATCGTCGAGCGCCTTACGAACAGTCCTTGTACTTTTTACCCTGCGGCTGCAGCCTTCGGATCTCTCCTGCTCACTGGTGTTTTTTTTTGTTTTCTTTTGTTTTCACTTGAATTGATGTAAGTAACACGATCACCCGCCCATGGCACACACGACATACACACCTCTCCCGCTCCTTGTTCGCTGGGTTGCAATCGGTACTTTATACAATGTCTCCGTAGCAACGAGATGGGCCTC
The DNA here is from genome assembly GCF_024613125.1 of Pisolithus orientalis. Taxonomy (NCBI): domain Eukaryota; kingdom Fungi; phylum Basidiomycota; class Agaricomycetes; order Boletales; family Pisolithaceae; genus Pisolithus; species Pisolithus orientalis. The sequence continues at coordinate 32,150 of NW_026260940.1, read as the reverse complement.
CGATGTCCGCGGCCTTTCGTGCCATCCGCGAGTTTCCTTGTCCCAGGGGATTACTTCCTGATACCATAGTTTAGATCCTGACATCCGTCCATTGCTCGCGCTCTCATCCTCTGCAGTTGACACAATTGGATCCAGTGTAGTGTATATGTCTGAGAATTAACTTGCTGCCCAAGGAGATATTCTTTGTACCACTCCTTTCTCAGGCCCTGTACAACACTGAAATATTACATGTACACCGTGTTGCGAATGGATGGTCGACTGATAGGTTACAATAAGGGTACTTGCTGAGATGGCCATCGTTTCTTGTTGCTATACAAGGTATAACGTCAGTTAGTCCAACTGTGTTATGTAATCAAGAGCTGTGCACATGGTACTGATGACTATTGTGTTCAGGCTCAAGGAGAGGAAACTCCAGCCGCAACTCCAGCCAACCTACCACGACCCCGTCCTATATAAAGTTGGCTCCTCACGCGACATCCATGTTCAGAAAACTACTCAGGTATTTCCGAAGACTCGTTCGCATATTCGGAATGGCCCCGGAACCTCCCAAGATCAGAAGTTTATTCACTGAGTTAGAACGACCCTCCTTTGCCTTCTCTCCCATCGAGGACTGGTACCGTGGTATCCTTGAATGTGAGGCCACCTTGGATTGCTCCGTCACCGAAGTTGGGTGGTATAAAAACCTGAGTGGAAAGGAAGAACATGAATTCCTGCAGTTTAACGTCCTCTCCCCCGACAGAAAGCACGTCGCTATTGTCATTGTTGAGAGGTGTCGTGGTGAGCCCAACTCGACAAAAGGTGATTTTGGTCATTCTCATATTCAGTTCGTTGACTTAACCCGTTGACAATCCTGCAGGAGCCGCACAACCTACCGAGGGCGTTGCGCCATTAGATACTTCGGCGGGGCCCGTCACGCCGCCAGCTGCTCCACCAGAGACTGCTGTGGTCGTTGGTACCCCACCAGACGTCTCTGGAGATTCCACCGCGAGTAGTGCTGACGAAAGCAGCCCGCCTTTGCGCGAAGTTAACAAGGCCAACGGGAAGGGAAAACGGAAGGACAGGGATTCATCTGGACTTACCACTTCTTTTGCTTCCAGTTCCTCGTGGCGGTATGCCAACGATCTCGCCAGTTGGGCAACCCGGGATAGTCAAGCCGGCGAACAGCTGCAGCGGAGGTGCGAGAAGGCTACTAGTATCTCCGCGCTAGAGTTTCGTGAAAATCATCAACCTTCTGCACATGAGCTAGCGACTTTGGTTCATCTGACTTCGAAACACGAGCCCAACTACAACGTCCGTAAAACACAATGTTACTGGTTCGCCGAAACTGTGTTTAAGGCTGTCGATGCAATATTTGAGGGTGCCGAGCGAGCTCCCAAGAACAATCGAGCGGGTACATGGGCTCGGGTGCCAGTCTCTAGGAAGGAGAGCGTAGATGCTGTGTGTGCCCAGTATTATACAACTCGGGTTGCTTTACTCGAGGAACTTGTACAGCAAAAAAGACTTAAACAAGAGGTAATTCATCTCTTATTTCTATTTACTGTCCACGCTTATGATGTCCCAAACAGCAAGAGGAACAGAGGCAGCGAGAACGTGAACAACGCCAGGCCGCGGAGGAAGCCGCGAAAAGGGCGGAGGAGGAAAGGCGTGCAGCCGAAGAAAGGGCACAGGCAGCCGAGGAGGAAAGGCGCGCAGCCGAGGAGGAAAGGCGCGCAGCCGAGGAAAGGGCACGGGCAGCGGAGGAGGAAAGGCAGAGAGAACGCGAGCAACGCCAGGCCGCAGAGGAGGAAAGGCAGAGAGAACGCGAGCAACGCCAGGCCGCAGAGGAGGAAAGGCAGAAAGAACGCGAGCAACGCCAGGCCGCAGAGGAAGCAAATGCGAAGTTGCTCCAAGAACTGGAGGCGCTGAAGAGAGCGGTGGCAAGTGCTCAACAGGCTTGATGGACGGTGCTGGCCGCACATAGACTTATACCAGTCTCGCGTTTTCTTTGTTATTCTCGGACTACATACGATACGACTCTATGCTTTTCAATGTTGTCATTAGTGGATGTCACGACATCTCTGTCTATCTAACTGCCTTATTACCATCACTCCTGGGGATCTCAGGCGTATATCCCTGACATTCTACTGCTTGAGTTGGCATAGCTTTGTACACCTCCTGGGTACTGCCATGACCACGACGATTCTGTCCCTCGACGAAGAGGTCCGACTTTACACCACCAACGCAGAACGGGAGAAATACTCTCTTCTAGCTACGCTCTTCGGTATTGTAGTCGCACTGGACATTCAGGAACGCGCATACGTCCGCGATTCAATTACTACCGCTGAGTGAGTCCCACCACTATTTACCAATTCCATCCATCCTATCGGTCGGTTCAATGTGGAGCTCGTACATACTGAGATATGCCACGAGAGGTACTCGCCTGCATGCACGAGGTTGTTGTCGCAGTATATGACGATGGTCAAGTTGGTCAAGGATTCGATCCCGTCGATCGAGGAGTTCATGACCCGCTATCGCGTGAGTCCTGTTTCTCCTCCTCCTTCTCCTTTCACCCGACGTTTTGATCGTGTTCTGTACGTGCGGCATTGACATAGCTCGATACGCCTGCTGCGTTGCATAGGATCAAGGTAGGGGTACCCACTACGGTGGAACATTCGAGCGAGGCTGGTCCGGAGACCGGAAAATGGATAGCTGAAACGACACAGGTACGGAGATTCTTCGATACTCTGCTCACCTATTTCCCACTTCTCCGCGTCTCACTGCACGCTCGATCTTTGCACTAAACATGTAACGCACAGAACTTCATAACCTTCATGGACGCACTCAAGTTACGTCTACGCGCAAAAGATTAGCTGCATCCTATCCTTCAAGAACTCGTTACGGGGTACGCGAGGTTTAAAGGGAGCAAGGAATGGGAGGGAAGAAGTCGCATGGTCAGGTGGTAAGTGCTCTCAGAATCGTTCTTTACTTCGTCCTTCACACACCTCACTCGCATGCACCAAAAGGTTGATCACCCTCAACGGGATGAAAGCCTCGGAAGAGGTCGAGCACACTACGCCGACGTGTCCCATCGCGAATAAGCGCTCCCTGTCGTTCAATGGAGGGACCTGGAACAGATATGTACTGCTTTTTGATGCGATAGTTGGGTGAGCCTCCCGAAGTCCTACTGTTTGGACTTCTTACCAAACACTTCTTCACATGCCAAGTCATCTTGAGCGTTCCCCAAAGAAGGAACTGAAAAGCATATCCACCTCGTAGCGAGGTTTGTATCACATTCTCGAGCGCGAAGGTACCATGTGCTCCGCTCATCCCCGCCGTGCCACAGGTGCCGGAGAAACGAGGATCATGCATGTGGATCCCCATATGACCGTCTGCCAGCGTAAGCCTAATCCTGCAATAAGAAAATATATAAAGGCATCGACGACGTGATACTGTACCAGTCTCGTGCCTCTGTCGGTCTGCCAGGCCCAATTCCTCATCCGACCTCATCCCTGCGACCGAGACAAGTGCCATCCACAGACAATGCTGTACCTCTACTTCACATTTGCTTTCTTCCTCTCCACGCCTGTTCTCGGGCAGATGTTCACTTTTCTCGCCTATGACGCCATCTACGGCGATGCCAGTTGTCCCCTCTCCAGTCTCGCCTGCTCTGACGGGTCCAACGGACTCGAAAGCAAAGGGTACGCCACCCTTAGCTCCTTCTCCAACTTCCCTTACCTCGGAGGCGCACCAACCATCGCAAACTGGAACGACGCTAACTGCGGCAAATGTTATGCCATCACGTATGCAAAGAACACTATCAACGTCCTTGCACTGGATGTGTCGAAGGATGGGTTTACGGTGTCAACGCAGGCGATGAACGTACTGACGAACGGGCAGGCAAACGCGTTAGGGAGAGTAGAGGTCACTGCCGTTGAGGTGCCCGCCAGTGAATGTGGCTTGTGAGGATGGGAGGTGACGGCGCAGTTAACCTTGCGAGCGGTATGTTAGCAGGGAACAGCAGCACACGGAATAAAAGACCTTGTCTGCATTTCATGGCGGTATATCGAGTTCTGGACATGGACCCGTTGAGCTTCTTGTTATATCTTCACTTGGACAACTTGTACCAGGACGTTGTCGGTGCCTTTTATTGGTACCGTAGACTTGATTCCTAGTTTGTATAACACCTAGGCGCTTGCTTCTACTTCTGAGAAGTATATTCAATTCAGATTCTCGTCGATCGTTCGTACGCACGGTCCGCAGGTGGGTGTTGTCCCAAATTCTCGTTCGATTCGTTGCAAAGATCGTCACGAAGAGAACGTTCGAACATTATGGTGGATACGAACTTGCCTTAATAGATCTTCAGTGCTTAGTCGAATACAAAACAAGCCACATTGATGAACAGACCCTGGAACCCCTGAAGCTCCCCCACACGCTCCAGCAACCACAGTTCTTTGGACATACCATCAATGGACGACCACGTGGCGTAAAATTCTGGATCGGAGGTTATCGCATGGCAAACGATTCGCATTTTGAAATTGGAGAACCCGACAGTTAGGGCAGAGAGGCGACTCCTGTGGATTGATAGCCATCGCATGGCGGGTTGTCGAGGCGGACCTTGTCGACTTCGAAAAATCTCACGTCCCTCACCATGCAAGGGAAACCTTTTCACGAAAAAACGCAAGGGAAGCGCCCGGTAGGACGGGAACATCATTCTAGTGTGCGAACGTCGAAAACCATTTGCCACTTTCAAATCCTGAGCGGTCAGTACGATATCCAAGTTCCAAGATGCAGTCCACCTTCGGCTTGGGTCGTGAACCGCAGTATCGACCAATCCAGCACGTTGATTAGGTGACACCGCTCCTCTTTAAACCGAGTCTTCCAGACTGCTATGTTGTTATCGTCACACGCCCGGTGTAGCTCCGCGGGGTAGGGAGCTTCGATATCCCTCCAGCCGCGCAGCGCTGTACCGACATCTTGCTTCCCCTTACAAGGCTCTGCTTGGGTGCCTAACACGTAGCAAGAGTTCGGTGGGCGAGCGATCAACCAGTGGCGGTCGTTTCCTGATCAACGAGTTGACCACTCTAATTTTTGATGGGATCGCACACCAGCGACGATTTGCGTAGAGCTCTTCGGCCTTGGGATGAGCTACGTCCAATATGCAAAGGACAAGAAGGGGTGACCGCCACGGGCTCGAAACTAAAATGGGAACACACCGCAGCAGCATTGAACTGCTCGTCATGCACGGCCCTCCAATTGTACTCGTCCTTGAAGTAAAGGCATATGACTTCGACAGGAGAACTAGCAGGTCAGCGAGACAATAGCCACCCGATACAGCCACGACGCGTGTTGTCGACGACTTTTTTCTCACCCTGGCTGCGATGCTAATTTCTGATGCCAGCGAGACATGACACGTATTGGCGACAACATTGCCTTCCGCGGTAGGTGATTTCCGTGTTTTCTTAGGTCGTCCAGTCGATACAATTATCATAAGCAGGATGTGGATGTAAGGTTGGGAACTTCGGAAGACGCGGCGGCGCCACAGCCTCAGCTTGCTTACACAATCTGTTGAACGAGTACAATTTTTCCTTCGAGTGCAGCCTTCTGGAGGCTGTCTACGGTGATTTGGGCATGCTATCTCCGTTGTATCCATGAAATTCCCTGGCAAACAATCTTTGAATCCCATACGCTGATTGAGCACTGAAAGCCATGAAATTGAGACGCTGTCAAACTCTCCCTCCCACCGTCTACTATGCTTGACGCCCCATCCGAGCTGATCCCAACGATCGAAACAAATCCCATTTCTCAGAGACTGTGATGCTGTACTTCCACTTTCTCCCCCTTGATTCTTGCGCAGACGACCGCCTCCCTCGTCTTCGACGCCAGTGACTATTTTTCTATGGCGATGCAACTATCCCCTCCCCAATCTCGCCTGCTCTGGTGGGTCTACGGTCGAAAAACAAAGGGGTATGCCACTCTTAGTTCGTTCCCCTAACTCCGTTACTTCTGGGATGCGTCGGCCATCGTCGACTGGAACACCCCAATTGCGGGGATTGTCATTCTGTTACGTATGGGTACGGACGGCCAACGCGACCGCGATGCATCTGTCGAATTTACGTTGTCATCGCGTGCGAAATTGAGAAGCGGGCTGAGATGGATGCTGAGCATCCGCTCTTAGGACCATGTGAGCCTTGATTTTCACGTCCTTCGTAGTTGAAACGTTGTTGAGAGTCGTATGCCTGAAAATCACTCGTGATTGCCTTGTCCCCGTCCAGCGGCGACGCTTCAGCTCTTTTGCCTGCGACCTAGGATGGTCTGTCCGTAAATTGCGACTCGGTTTTGCGAGCTACAAAGTCGATGCATATGCGGTAAGTGAGTTTTTTGTTCTCGATGCCGAGCTGCCATTGACTGACATTCCTGAGACATGCACAGGCTGTAGCCATACAGCATGACAGTATTTTCGTACCGGAGATCGGTACGGAGGCACCGAAGTGGCCTTTTTTCTGCAGGGAATTCTTATCGTTACAGTTTATTATTACGAACCGTCCTTGTCCCAGTATGCCATATCGATTCCAAATCAGATTCCCTACCAGGCATGTCCTTCTCGAAGGACTGGGTTCGGACCCTGGGTTCTCACCATGTTATGTACATATCTCCATCGAAACGCAATTGTGTACACACCGTGGACTTGTTCTTTTTATCCTCTAGATGCACGAGAGACCGTGAAGCGGTGCAACTTCGATGGCATGTTACTCATTCTCTGGGGTTTCCTATGGATACCGCGTTGATCAAATACCTGAACCACAAGTGGTCTCATACACGACTTGTGCCATCGTCGAGCGCCTTACGAACAGTTCTTGTACTTTTTACCCTGCGGCTGCAGCCTTCGGATCTCTCCTGCTCACTGGTGTTTTTTTGTTTTGTTTTCACTTGAATTGATGTGATCACCCACCCACAGCACGCACGACATAAGGCACATACCTCGCTAGCTCCTTGTTCGCTGAGTTGCAATCAGTACTTTATACAATGTCGCCGTAGCAACAAGATGGACCTCCGATGTCCGCGGCCTTTCGTGCCATCCGCGAGCTTCCTTGTCCCGGCGGGTTACCTCCTCCTGATACCATAGTTTAGATCCGCGGTCTATCAGTGACGTTTTTAATAGGCCCTGACATCCGTCCCTCTGCAGCTGGCACAGTTGGATCCAGTTAGTACATATGTCTGTGAGAGTTGATTCACTACTTGAAGAAATATGCTTGTGAGCACCCCGCTATATCTCGTCACAGAGTGACGAACGTGTGTCAAAGCAACGATCAACTGGAGGTCGGGCTCCGAGCAACACCCGAATCACATTGCCAAGGCGTGGAGGGTATGGCTCAGTATAGGGACATCTACGAATGGAAGGTAGGTTACGGCGTCGATACCTAGTACGAAGAGAGCCATCCTTATTGTTGCCATAATAGCTGGACAAGGCTCGCGCAATGAATTGTATTATGTAATCAGGACCTGTGCAGGAGGAATTCCAGCCGTAGTTCAACATCCCAGCCATCTCGCTGTGATCGCCATTCATATAAAGATGCGCCTCTACAACAGGATCATACTCAGAAAACTACGCAGACTTCTCCATCGAGTCCTTCGCTTGCTCAAAATGGTCTCGGAAGCTCCAAAGATTGAAGGTCTGTTCCATGAGCAGCCCACCTGCCAGACCGGGAGCATAGCAATGTGGCACTCCCTCATCCGTAACAACCCTGTTACGTCGGATTGTCAAGTCATCGGGGTCGGCTGGTACAAGAAACGGAAAGGGGTAGAGCATGAGTTCTTGCGGTTTGACATCTCTTCCCCTGACAATCAGCACACATCCATTGTCATTGCCGAGAGGAGTGGTGGTGCTCACACTCCAAACTCCGGTACTTCTGCTCACATTCGTTAGCAACGTAAGCCGCTGACGATTCTGTAGATGCCATACCAGCTGCCGATACCCATGCTCAAACGGACACAGCGGAAGACGCCGTTACTTCGCCAGACCTCACGGCGTCGCCGCCCACTCCACCAGAGACTTCTGCACGCTCTCCTGATGTCGGCGATTCCACTGCAAGTAGTGCCGACGAAAGCAGTCCTCCGTTAGACAAAGTTACTAAGAGCAAGGGCAAAAAAAAACAGAAGATGACTACAGCTGAACTTGCAGCTGCTATTTCCTCCAGTCCCAAGCGGGACGCTCATGATCGCGTTCATTTTGGAACGCGTCTTACTGCAGCAGGCGCTCAGGTGGAGGAGATGTGCGACAAGCCTCAACGTCTCTGTACTTTATCGTTTACTGATGCAAGGCCTACTGCAAACGAGCTAGCGACCTTGCTTTATGTAACCTCGGCACAGGAGCCCAAGTACGCCATTTACCAAACACAATGCTACTGGTTCGTTGCAACTGTGTTTGACGCTCTCAAGATGCTATACAAGGGTGCCGTGCAAGATAACCCGACCCATCGGGGGGGTACATTTCGTGGGGTACAAGTGGCTATCAAGGCGAGCGGGGAAGAGGTGTGCGCCAAGTATCGTGAAGCTCGAGCTGCTTTGGCCGAGGAAATTGAACAGAAGCGCAGGCTTAAACAACAGGTAAGTTGTCTTTGATTTCTGTTCACTGTCCGTGCTTACGATGACCCGAATAGGAAGAGGAAGAGAGGCAACGTGAACGCGACCAACGCCAGGCCGCGGAGGAAGCCGCGAAAAGGGCGGAGGAGGAAAGGCGTGCAGCCGAAGAGAGGGCACAGGCAGCGGAGGAGGAAAGGCAGAAAGAACGCCAGGCCGCAGAGGAAGCCGCGAAACGGGAACGCGAGCAACGTGAGCAACGCGAGGCGGCCGAGGAAAGGGCACGGGCAGCGCAAGAAGAGATTGCGAAGTTACTCCAAGAAGTGGAGGCGTTGAAGAGAGCGGGGGCAAGTACTCAACAGGCTTGATGGACGGTGCTGGCCGCACATATACTTATACCAGTCTCGCTTTTTCCTTGTCATTCCCGGACTGCATACGATACGACTCCATGGTTTTCAATGTTGTCATTAGTGGATGTCACGACATCTCTGTCTATCTAACTGCCTTATTACTATCACTCCTGGGGATCTCAGGAGTATATCCCTGACATTCTACTGCTGAGTTGGCATAGCTTTGTACACTTCCTGGGTCCTGCCATAACCACGACGATGCTGTCCCTCGACGAAGAGGTCCGACTTTACACCACCAACGCAGAACGGGAGAAATACTCTCTTCTAGCTACACTCTTCGGCATCGTAGTCGCACTGGACTTTCTGGAATGCGCATACGTCCGCGATTCAATTACTGCTGCTGAGTGAGTCCCACCACTATTTACCAATTCCATCCATCCTATCGGTCGGTTCAATGTGGAGCTCGTACATACTGAGATATGCCACGAGAGGTACTCGCCTGCATGCACGAGGTTGTTGTCGCAGTATATGACGATGGTCAAGTTGGTCAAGGATTCGATCCCGTCGATCGAGGAGTTCATGACCCGCTATCGCGTGAGTCACGTTTCTCCTCCTCCTTCTCCTTTCACCCGACATTTTGATCTTGTTCTGTACGTGCGGCATTGACATAGCTCGATACGCCTGCTGCGTTGCATAGGATCAAGGTAGGGGTACCCGCTATGGTGGAACATTCGAGCGAGGCTGGTCCGGAGACTGGAAAATGGATAGCTGAAACGACACAGGTAGGGAGATTCTTCGATACTCTGCTCACCTATTTCCCACTTCTCCGCACATGTAATGCACAGAACTTCATAACCTTCATGGACGCACTCAAGTTACGTCTACGTGCAAAAGATCAGCTGCATCCTATCCTTCAAGAACTCGTTACGGGGTACACGAGGTTTAAGGGGAGCAAGGAATGGGGAGGGAAGAAGTCACATGGTTGGGTGGTAAGTGTACAATCTGTGGGGTACCGGTTGATTTCAAGGCGAGCGGGGAAGAGGTGTGCACCAAGTATTGTGATGCTTGAGCTGCTTTAGCTGAGGAAGTTGAACAGCAGTGCAGGCTTAAACAAGAGGTAACTTGTCTTTGGTTTCTGTTTACTGTCCATGCTTATGATGCCCCCAACAGCAAAAGGAACAGAGGCAGCGAGAACATGAACAATGCCAGGCTGTGGAAGAAGCTGTGAAAAGGGCAGAGGAGGAAAGGCAGAGGGAATGTGAGAAATTGTGAAGTGGCTGAGTGGGAAAGGCAGGCAGCCGAGGAAAGGGCATGGGCAGTGGAGGAGGAAAGGCAGAGAGAACACCAGGCCACAGAGGAAGTTGCACAAGAGGAGTGCATGGCCAAGGAGGCACAGGCAGCAGAGGAGGCAAATGCAAAGTTGCTCCAAGAACTGGAAAACTTTGCATTTGCTTCTTCTGCTGCCCATGCCCTTTCCTTGGCTGGATTGCATTGCTCATTCCCATTTTGTGGCTTCCTCTGTGGCCTGGCATTCTTTCTGCCTTTCCTCCTCTGCTGCCTGTGCTCTTTCCTCAGCTGCATGCCTTTCCTCCTCTGCCCTTTTTGTGGCTTCCTCCATGGCCTGGTGTTGTTCACATTCTTGCTGCCTCTGTTCCTTTTGCTGTTTGGGGCATCATAAGCTTGGACAGTAAACAGAAATCAAAGACAAGTTACCTCTTGTTTAAGCCTGCACCACTGTTCAATTCCTTGGCTAAAGCAACTTGAGAATCACAATACTTGGCGCACACCTCTTCCCCACTTGCCTTGACATCGACTGGTACCCCACAGATTGTACCCCCCAGATGGGGCGTGGGATCTGGCTTGGCACCCTTGTATAGCATCTTGAGAGTGTCAAACACAGTTGTGGCAAACCAGTAGCATTGTGTGTCCTGAAGGTTGTACTTGGGCTCCTGTGCCAAGGTTACATAAAGCAAGGTTGCTAGCTCGTTTGCAGTAGGCTTTGCGCTGGTAAATGATAGAGTACAGACAAGTCGAGGCCTGTTGCACATCTCTTCCACCCAAATGCCTGCTGCACTAATATGCATGCAAAATAAACGCGATCATAGGCGTCCTGCTTGGAACTGGGGGAAAGAGAAGCAGCAATTTTTTTCCCTAGTAACTTAGTCTAACAGAGGACTGTTTTCGTTGGCACTACTTCCAGTGGAATTGCTGGCATCAGGTGAGAGTGCAGAAGTCTCCAGGGGAGTGAGTGGCGACACCGTGGTGTCTACCGCTGTGTCTGTTTGAGCAATGGTATCAGAAACTTGTGTGGTGTCTACAGAATTGTCAGCAGCTTAAGTTACTTACGAATGTGAGCAGAAGTACCGGAGTTTGTACTGCGAACACCACCACCACTCCTCTCGGCAATGACAATGGATGTGTGCTGATTTTCGGGGGAAGAGATGTCAAATCGCAAGAACTCATGCTCTACCTCTTTCCTTTTCTTGTACCAGCTGACCCTGATGACTTGACAATCCAACATAAGAGGGTTGTTATGGATGAGGGAGTACCACAACCCGATGTCCGCAGTCCTGTAGACACTGTAAAAAGTAAAATCAATAAAAATAAATGTCCAAATCACTTCTGTTAAGTGTCGGAACAGCTGAGGATCAGTGTCAGTCATTGAATTTCAGCATCATAATGTGACACTGAAGTGCCCATCCGGTCTAGTAAAAAATAGTGTCTTCGTCACCAAAAAAAAACATCGTAAGTACTGAATAACACTGCCTTGTAGCTGTTTTTCCACATCGCAACACTGTAATAAGTTGATGCGAGCACTCATTTTCCGCTTTGATAGCACAGGTTTTCATGCTTGCTTACATATGTCCCACTTATCATGGAAATAACCAGGAAAATCACAAAATTGCGATTTCAAACACTACCTGAGGTTACAGAGACACCCACAGCACAGTCATATAACAGGGTATTCCACGAAAGTGTCAGTAATCCATCACAAGTCCAGCAGGAGCTAACAAGACTGAGCAACACAGTAGTGATAGAAATGAAAACGGTCTGGCAAAAGTGATCAAATTCGAGGAGGAGCAGCCAGCAGTGCAACAACAGCCAAACGAGAGCAGTTGAGTAGCAGTGATCGAAAATGTGTGAGGGAGGAGGATTTGGATGTGGACCTAACATTTTGATCATGCACTTCGGGGTGTATGTCGAGCCTGTGTCTGAATTATGTCAGGATCGACCTTGTTAGCGAGCCAACCAAGAGATAAGAGAGTGGGTTTACCACCACTGTGGCATCCCCAGCCTGAGGATCCTGTTCAACTGTCTTGGGGGCCTTCTTACTTTGCTGGCCACGAGGCTTTTTCCCCAGTACTTGAGAATGACTTGTAGTTGTGTTTACACAAGCACCACTAGTGCTTGTGGTGACCTGGATGGTTGAAATGCAGTGTGTAGTGATTCTGTGGTCAAATCGCTATGTTTCAATGGACCTGAATGGTTTCTTGCTGACCTGAAGCACTAGATGTGCAAGGGGCTCCCTCCTTTGGTGGACAAAGCACAAGACATGGTTTTGGGCAAGCATTTGACTGATCCTATTGCTGTCAGCTCTGTGAGATCAAAGTAAAAGATGCACACCACTTGTGCTTGGAACATCAGTTGTCTTTGCATATTGAAGTGTGACCAGTGCCTTAGCAGTGTCATGGATCGTTTGGCCCTCGAGGTTTCTCTGTTTAAGAGCGAATGTTGTTGCACATTTGATCTGATTGAGCTCATCATTGTCATCGCACTTGGGATTGATCAGTTCACCAACATCGTTACTTTCTACCATGATATTGTGCATGGGCATGGTCGACAAAAGGCTGAAGTCTTGAGTGACAAACCAACAGACAACATGGGGAATTATGAAGTAGGTTAGGTACTGCAAAAGTAAAAGAGGCTGAAAAGCATCAGTGGATGTCATTGGTGGAAATAGCTGGAGTAGTGTGTGCATAACAATTGTGGCACCTTTCAAACCGTAGCTGGGATGTCATCAGTTTTAAATGTTCTCAAGGAACACAATGCAGACTACTTACTATCCACAGCGTGAGTTTTCCCATATTGCTGAAGACATTGGAGGGACACACATTCAAGCAAATTGTGCTATTGTGTAATGATTCACTTCGAGGTCAGCTTCGAAAAAGGTCCAGAGCCAGAGGTTCTCGCGTGCTTCCACATCGAACAAAAGTTTCTCGAGTTCGTCATACATTTCCAGAATGCGAGAGGGGATATCTTTGAACTCGATTTTCGTGGCTGGCCAACCTTTTGCCTCTGTGACCTTGAGGGCTTCGAGCTGACAATGCTCTCATTTGATTAAGATACAGATATCTGTCTCCAAATGAATATTGGTCTTCCTTTCCTTGACAAGGCTGACATAGGTGGACAAGGCAGTCTTGAGCTGGTCAGAGATATTGTCAGGGATTGCATCTTTGCAGTCCATTCCAGGACATGTCTTTGGTGGCTGGTGACTTGCAATGGGACTGTCGGTGGCGGTGGCGGCAGCGAGCTCATGATAATTGGTGTCATCCTTGTCCTCATCCTCATTTGGAGGCAATCTCATGTTCGTGATCTTGATAGAGCATCCTACAGCAGTCTGTAATGCTGGTGTCAGTACAGGTTTGCCATTAGCCCACATAGAATACCTTCGAATTTGAGAGTGCCTTCATTGCTCGAGTGTTCTGCTTTGGTGAGTATGACTAAACATCAGGTAATACTTCCTACACTGTCATCGAGCTTGCTATACTCATTTGCCTTGGGGTCAGGCTTGGTTGTTACCATCTTTTGCTTTTCAGTGATGTCAGCTCACTCCTGCTGTTGTTTCTGAGGATGAAGTTTGCTATCATCTAGTGAGACGAGAGAGTTAGTGACGGATGAGGTCTGATCCATGAAGCTCACCCAATAGTCACCCAGAGGGCTTGGACATCTTGCTATGTTTAGTGTGTTCCAGTGAGGCTGGCACAACAGATTTTCTCTTGACTGGTGCCAGATTGTCGTCTTCGTCACTTTCACTGCCATGCTCATCTTCTGATTCTTCTTTGCACTGTTTTATTTGAGGACAACTTGGACATTCGTTATGATCTATTACAATGGCCCATAGATGATTAGTACATATCAAATCATCTATGCTACTCACCTGATGATCCGCATGTGCCAGACTTGGATATCTTGCTATGTGCTTCTGAGGCTGGTAGGTTTGTAGATTTTCTCTTGACTGGCACCATGTCATTGTCTTCATCTTCATCTTCATCGCTGTCTTGCCTGTCTTCTGATAGGTCTTCACTGCTGTCGTCATCACTTGCTTCACTCGGGCTATCTGTTTCCGAGCGCAGACAATCAAAGTCAATGATGGACATGTCCTCATTAGTGTCCCAAAAATCTGATTCTTTGTCACCACAGATCTCTTCTGCTTTTCATTTCCCAATCCTGTGCTGTGTTTCATATAGTTGCAATGAGTCCTGGTGAATTAAATGAAATCATTTATTGCATCATGCACCTCGAGGTTTGAGGTAGCTTTCTTCTCCAACTGCGAACTATTGCACAGATATTGCGCCAATAAATCTCACACTGGCCATGCATTTTCGTATTTCTGGAATATCTTGTATTCTAATTGTGCCTACATAGAGATTATAATGCATATATGCATATATATGACAGCAACGCACCTGAAAAATAACTTTCTCAATGAGTAGCTTGTTTTTTTGCTGCATTATCGTTCGACTTGTATCAAGTTTCCAGTTTGTGAGTTTGCGAATACCACACTACTTTTATCTTTATCAGTGAGATCAGCGTCATCCATGGAAAAAAAAATACAACCTTGAGGTGATTAAAGAATTCCTTCTTCTTTGAGAGGCCCATCACCTTGACAATACTGTAGCCCTTTCCATCACTTCATCCTAGGCAGCCCTTTGGTTGGGGAATCAAGTCCTGGCTGCTACCATTTATCAAGGAGTCCCATTCTTGATTAGTCTTCTTTTTGTGATGGTCCAAGTCATCAGCGTGCTGGTTTCCTACGTATGAAGATAAATGCTATCAATCATTCAGATGGCATACAGCACAAGATCTGACTTATGAGTATATGAGTCTAATTGTTCTTGTAGTGACACAATCGCTTGACCGATGGTTGATAGCTGCAGTGCTTGCTTCGCATTATATGGTTTTGGCACTTTGACCATTGTGAATTAACGACTGTTAGGGGTGGAAAGGGAAGATGCGAAACAGCTCGTGAGGTAGGTCACGTGATACTCACATGCTCAGATGACATGAAAATTCTGTCAAGTCTTCAAGTCTCTAAACCATGGGTACAACTGCCATGGTGCTGTCACGATGCGGCACAAGCACAGGGTGAAGACTCGTCCTGGTCAAAACTATTGCAAATGGTGTCATTGTCTCCCAACGTGCAGAAAAATACTTAGCCTCAAGCAGGTGCTGCCAGCATTACAGGGACCTAGCAAACAATGGCCTTGTGGGGCAGATACGAGCATCAGAGAGCATTTCATCAGACTTGGATGCAGAGGC
The DNA here is from genome assembly GCF_024613125.1 of Pisolithus orientalis. Lineage (NCBI taxonomy): Eukaryota > Fungi > Basidiomycota > Agaricomycetes > Boletales > Pisolithaceae > Pisolithus > Pisolithus orientalis. Next base: position 16,704 of record NW_026260940.1, on the reverse strand, counting down.
TGATGCTACTGCACCCAAGGTTTCAGGTTCATGTTCTTGTATTTGCCTAACCACCTAGCAAGCTAACTGATCAGCATATCTTTGTCAGACAATGATGACAGTATTCCAGACCGATCAAGTCCTGATCCAGATGCCTCTGATGACAACGATGATAGATCCTCAAGCTTAGGCTCACATGTGGAGCCCTTGGTTGAGCAAGATGAGGAGTTTGGTTCCTGGGATTGGGTGGAGGACCAAGACTCGGATGAGGAGCTTTGGAGCATGGAGGAGCTTATGGATACACTAGATTGCACTGAGAAACGAAAGGTTGCAGATGAATTCTTTGAAATTTGTAAGTAAAAAATGTCTGGTTCATCAACTGTTGTAACTGAATTTTGTGATAGGGAACAACATCCTCTCTGACAGTGACAGGGACAATATCTGAGCATTCAATTTACTTGTGAGGGGGAGGATCGCACGAACTCCATTCAAGCTGATGCATTGGGCATTCTGTCACAAAATCAACCTCGACTCTGAATATGTCATCTTCAAACACATCAATGCCTTGCAGCCATCACCACCGTCGAGTATGACTGTTGCCCCAAATCGTGTATTCTCTATGCTGGGAAATACCAACAGCTCCTCATTTGCCTGCATTGTCATCAACCATGGTTCAAACCTAATCGAAAACCCTGCCATCAATTCATGTATTTTCCTCTTCTCCCATGACTGCAAGGGCTCTTCCAGAGCCCTCAAATGATCCACCTGATGGACTATCAAGTGAGCTACAAGTCAACCCCCGGCAGTATCTCAGATGTTTTCAACAGCACCCATTACAAGAAATTGGTAGGGGAATACATTGAAGTGGATGGTAAAAGGCTTCCATATCATTACTTTTGTGATCACTGTGACATCACACTTGCTCTCTGCACTGATAGCTATCTGTTGTACAACAGTAATCAAGGTGGACCGATGGTGACACTGGTTATACTGCAAAACTATAATATTCCACTGACTCAATGCACTTGTCATGAACATTTAATCTGTGTTGGGATCATTCCTGGACCAAGGCAGCCAAAGGAGCTTTCATCTTTCCTCTCACCTCTCGATGACGAGCTGGCTGAACTCGTGTACAGAGTTCTGACATCTGACACTGACAAGAGGGTCTTGTTCGACCTACACACATATGTCATCTTCAAACTGGGAGACATCCTCACAATCCAGAAATTCCTGGAGATCAAAGGCCATAATTCCATCTTTCCATGCCAATTGTGCAAGATAAAGGCAGTGCGTGGTTTAGGGAAGACTCACTATGCCATGCTGCAACCCCCAAAGAACACCCCAAACCCCCTTATCTGGGATCTGGAACATCTCCCAATGCGCACCCACCACGATTTTATCTCTACTTTCGAGAACATCAGCAAGGCACCATTGAAGGCTGCAAAGGGAAGGATTGCAAAGAAGACAGGTATTCATGGTTTACCTGGACTGCAGAGAGTTGGTTCACTGGATTATGCACACTCAGTGCCCTGGGAGTGGTTTCACCTCCTTTTGGAGAGCGTTATCCCAAATCTTGTCAATCTATGGACCAGGCAGTTCAAAGGTCTTGAATCCAGCACTGACAAATTTAGGATTGCAGTGAAGGTATGGGAAGAGATCGCACAAGAAATGATGGCTGCTGTGCAACACATACCTGTGGCATTCATACGAGTTCTAGGAAATATTGCCACCAATTGCTCACAATTCATGGCCGATTCATGGTGCTTCTGGTTCTTGTACATTGCACCCATTTTACTTGAAAACCAGTTTCCGAAGCAGAAGTACTATGTGCATGCGTGTGAACTCAGTGTGTTGATGAAGCTCATGTTATGGTTTCACTTGATGGAGGAAGAAGTGGGCGACATCAAAGTATGGTTACAAAAATGGGTACAAAAATACAAGAAGTTAGTGTGTCATTTTTTCCCTTCAATGCCGAGCATTTCAGTGATACTCATCAAAGCTATTTCTTGTTTGTCAGGTATTATTATCAGTACTGCATCAAACATCTGCCAGCATGCACACTCACCATCCATGGTCTACTTCATGTCACCGAGGGAATTCGTTACTGTGGTCCAGCCTGGACAACATGGAGCTTCTTCATGGAGAGGTATTGTGGGACATTGCAGCAATTGATGCGTTCCTGATGCCAGCCATGGAGCAACTTGAACAACACATTGCTACACCCTGTCATACTCGAGCAACTCTCTGTGTGCTATGATGTTTCAGCTGAACTCGCTTTGTGGGATGACCATGAAGATGATGGACCAACAGTATTTGAACATGTGTTTGAGGGATGTAAGTACCCATCTTTTCTGGTTTCATGACACATAACTGAGTGCTGCCAACATCAGACCCCAACCATATCATTTGCCCTCCATTCAAGAGGGTCACTCAGCAGGATCCTTCACTTCAGCAAAAGATCACTCAATATGTGGCTCAGGTATTAGGAAAGTGAGAGAGCGAGGTGAAAATCCATTTGCCACTCCCAACCCTATTCGCTGGAAAGCTTTGGATATGTGGAGGTGGCAATTTCTTCCAGACAGCAGCTGTCTCACATAGCCCAGCAGCTCCAGCAAGGAGGAACTGCTACATCAAGGTGCACTCGATATCACTAATACTACACAGTCAGTTTAATGACATCAGATGTGACCAGTACAAAGTAATTCTTGAGGCACGTAATCATCATTTGGTTCAAGTTATCGGGTATGGTGATCTGGAGAAGATATTTGTGCTCACCCTGCCACCAAACAAATTCTTCGCCTCTCTGAGTGGCAAGACACTCGTCCTTGCTCTTATCACACCATGGAATACCAAAGGAAAGGATGCCACAAATGAGAATACTTACATGTTGTCCCACCATGCAACAATTGTCACCGACATGCGAAGCTTAAAGGCTGTGGTGGGCCTGGTCCCTGTAGGTAAACAGTGGGGTATCATTGATCGAATGTCAGCAGCATCTGCATGAGGTTTTGCAGATATGGGGACATGGGAGGGCACCCTGGAGGAGAACGAGAGTGAGATGGAAGATGTAGACGAGCTTTTTTACACTTGACACTGTTTTTCAATGCTACGACACTGATTTTCTTGACTGACATTGAAAATCACATATGCAATTTACACTGACACTTAAAATCATTGTCAGACCGATGACACTGAAAAGATGTGTCCACAACTTCAGTGTCACAGACACTGATTTTTAGTGATTTTACTTTTTACAGTGTAGAGGGACTGCTCAGGGCACAGACCTTCAATCTTTGGAGCTTCCGAGACCATATTGAGCAAGCGAAGGACTCGATGGAAAAGTCTGCGTAGTTTTCTGAACACGATCCTGTTGTAGAGGCGCATCTTAGTCTGAGTGGCGATCACAGCGAGATGGCTGGGATGAACTACCGCTGGAATTCCTCCTGCACAGCTCCTGATTACATGATGCAATTCAGTGCGTGAGACTAAGTTTCACCGTTGTCCAGCTGTTATGGCAACAATAAGGATGGCTCTGTTCATACCAGGTATCGATGTTGTAACCTACCTTCCATTCGTGGATGTCCCTATACTCATACCCTCCACACCATAGCAATGTGATTCGAGTGTTGCCCGGAGCCCGATCTCCAGTTGATCGTTGCTTTGGCACAGGCTCGTCACTCTGTGACGAGATATAGCGGGGTGCTCTCAAGAATATTTCTTTGAGTAGTGAATCAAATCTCACAGACATATGCAGTAACTGGATCCAATTGTGCCAACTGCAGAGGATTATAGCCCAGGCAGTGGACGGATGTCAGGACCTATTAAAAACGTCACTGATAGACCGCGGATCTAAACTATAGTATCGGGAGGAGATAACCCGCCGGGACAAGGAAGCTCGCGGATGGCACGAAAGGCAGCAGACATCGGAGGCCCACCTTGTTGCTACGGAAACATTGTATAAAGTACCGATTTCAGCCCAGCGAACAAGGAGCGAAAGAGGTATGTATGTCGTGCGTGCCATGGGCGGGCGATCGTGTTACTTAGATCAATTCAAGTGAAAACAAAAAAAACTCCGATGAGCAGGAGAGATCCGAAGGCTGCAGCCACAGGGCAAAAAGTACAAGGACTGTTCGTAAGGCGCTCGACGATGGCACAAGTCATGTATGAGACCGCTTGTGGTTCAGACTAGGTATCTGATCAACGTGGTATCCATAGGAAACGCCAGAGAATGAGTAGCATGCCATCGAAGTTGCACCGCTTCACGGTCTCTTGTGCATCTAGGGGATAAAAAAAACAAGTCCACAGTGTACGCACAGTTGCGTTTCGATGGAGATACACATACAACACGGCGAGAACCCAGGGTCCGAACCCAATCCTTCGAGAAGGACATGCCTGGTAGGGAATTTGATTCGGAATCGATACGTGGATCCTGAACACTGGGACAAGGACGGTTAGTAATATTAAACTGTAACAATAAGAATTCCCTCCAGAAATAACGCCACTTCGGTGCCCCCGTAATGATTTACGGTACCTGTGCACGTCCCAGGAATATCAATCAATGGCAGCTCGGCATCGAGAACAAAAAACTCACTTACCGCATATGCATCGACTTTGTAACTCGCAAAACTGAGTGGCAATTTACGGACAGAACATCCTAGGTCGCAGGCAAAAGAGCTGAAGCATCGCCGCTGGACGGGGACAAGGCAATCACGCGTGATTCTCAGCCATACGACTCTCAACAACGTTTCAACTACGAAAGACGTGAGAATCAAGGCTCAGCTAGTCCTAAGAGCGGCCACTCAGCATCCATCTCAGCCCGCTTCTCAATTTCGCACGCGATGACAACGTAAATTCGACGGATGCATCGCGGTCGTGTTGGAACTTGGCCGTCCGTACCCATACACGGCAGAATGACAATCCCCGCAATTGGGGTGATCCAGTCGACGATGGTCGGCGCATCCCAGAAGTAACGGAGTTGGGGGAACGAACTAAGAGTGGCATACCCCTTTGTTTTTCGACCATAGACCCAACAGAGCAGGCAAGATTGGGGAGGGGATAGTTGCATCGCCATAGAAAAATAGTCACTGGCGTCGAAGACGAGGGAGGCGGTCAAGGGGGAGAAAGTGGAAGTACAGCATCATAGTCTCTGAGAAATGAGACTTGTTTCGATCGTTGGCATCAGCTCGGATGGGGAGTCAAGCCTAGTAGACGGTGGGAGGGAAAGTCTGACAGCATCTCAATCTCATGGCTGTCACAGTGCTCAAGCGCATGGGATTCAGAGATTGTTTCGCCAGGGAATTTCAGCGATACAACGCAGATAGCATGCCCAAATCACCGTAGCCAGAAAGCTGCACTTGAAGGAAAAGTTGTACTCGTTCTATAGATTGTGTAAGCACGCTGAGGCTATGGCGGTGCCGCATCCTTCGAAGTTCCCAACCTTACATCCACATCCTGCTTATGATAAATGTATCGACTGGACGTTCGACCCAAGAAAACATAGAGAACACCTACCGCGGAAGGCAATGTTATCGCCAATACGTGTCATGTCTCGCCGGCATCGGAAATTAACATCGCAGCCAGGCTGAGAAAAAAGTCGTCCACAAGACGCATCGTGGCTGTATCGGGTGGCTATTGTCTCACTGACCTGCTAGTTCTCCCGTCGAGATTCGAAGTCATATGCCATTACTGCAAGGACGAGTACAGTTGGAGGGCCACATGACGAGCAGTTCAGTGCTGCTGCGGCTGTTCCAATTTTAGTTTCGAGCCCGTGGCGGTCACCCCTTCTTGTCCTTTGCATATTGGACGTAGCTCATCCCAAGGCCGAAGAGCTCTGCGCAAATCGTTGCTCGTGTGCGGCCCCATCAAAAATTAGAGTGGTCAACTCGTTGATTAGGAAACGACCGCCACTGGTTGATCGCTTGCCCACCGAACTCCTGCTACGTGTTAGGTACCCAAGCAGCGTGTTGTAAGGGGAAGCAAGATGTCGGTACAGCGCTGCGCGGCCGGAGGTATATCGAAGCTCCCCAACCCCGCGGAGCTACACCCGGCGCGTTGACAATAACAACATAGCAGTCTAGAAGACCCGTTTAAAGAGGAGCGGATGCCGCCTAATCAACGTGCTGAGTTGGTCGATACTGCGGGTCACGACCCAAGCCAAAAGTGGACTTCATCTTGGAACTTGGATGTCAAACTGACTGCTTAGGATTCTCTTTGAAAGTGGTCGCCCGCTAGAATGGTGTTACCATCTTACCAGGTGCTTCCCTTGCGTTTTTTCGTGAAAAGGTTTCCCTTGCATCGTGAGGGACGTGAGATTTTTCGAAGTCGACAAGGTCCACCTCGACAACCCATCGTGCGATGGCCATCAATCCATAGGAGTCGCCTCTCTTCCCTAACTGTAGGGTTCTCCAATTTCAAAATGCGGATCGTTTCCCATGCGATAACCTCCGATCCAGAATTTTACGCCGCGCGGTCGTCCATTGATGGCATGTCCATAGAGCTGTGATTGCTGGAGCGTGTGGGGGAGCTTCAGGGGTTCCAGGGTCTGTTCATCAATGTGACTTATTTTTGTATTCGACTAAGCGCTGAAGATCTATTAAGGCGAGTTCATATCCACCATAATGTTCGAACGTTCTCTTCGTGACGATCTTTGCAACGAATCGAACGAGAATTTGGGACAACACCCGCCTGCGGACCGTGCGTACGAACGATCGACGAGAGTCTGAATTGAAAATGTTTCTCAGAAGTAGAAGCAAACGCCTAGGTGCCATACAAGCCAGGAATCAAATCCACGGTACCGATAAAGGTACCGACAACGTCCTGGTACAAGTTGTCCAAGTAAAGATACAACAAGAAGCCCAACGGGTCCATGTCCAGAACTCGATACACCGCCAAGAAATACAGACAAGCTCCTTTAATGCTGATCCCTGCTAACATACCGCTCGAAAGGTTAACTGCGCCGTCACATCCCATCCTCACAAGCCACATTCACTGGCGGGCACCTCAGTGGCAGTGACCTTCACTCTCCCTAACGCGCTCGCCTGCCCATTCGTCAGCATGTTCATCGCCTGGGGTGACACCGTAAACCCATCCTTCGACACATCCAGTGCAAGGACATTGATAGTGTTCTTTGCATGCATGATGGCATAACATTTGCTGCAGCTAGCGTCGTTCCAGTTCGCGCGGAGGAAAGGCAGAGGGAACGTGAGCAACGCGAAGTGGCCGAGCGGGAAGGTCAGGCAGCCGAGGAAAGGGCACGGGAAGCGGAGGAAACAAATGCAAAGTTGCTCCAAGAACTGGAGGCGTTGAAGAGAGCGGTGGCAAGTACTCAACAGGCTTGATGGACGGCGCTGGCTGCACATATACTTGTACCAGTCTTGCGTTTTCTTTGTTATTCTCGGACTACATACGATACGACTCCATGGTTTTCAACGTCGTCATTAGTGGATGTCACGACATCTCTGTCTATCTAACTGCCTTATTACCATCACTCCTGGGGATCTCAGGAGTATATCCCTGACATTCTACTGCTGAGTTGGCATAGCTTTGTACACCTCCTGGGTACTGCCGTAACCACGACGATGCTGTCCCTCGACGAAGAGGTCCGACTTTACACCACCAACGCAGAACGGGAGAAATACTCTCTCCTAGCTACGCTCTTCGGTATTGTAGTCGCACTGGACTTTCTGGAACGCGCATACGTCCGCGATTCAATTACTGCCGCTGAGTGAGTCCCACCACTATTTACCAATTCCATCCATCCTATCGGCCGGTTCAATGTGGAGCTCGTACATACTGAGATATGCCACGAGAGGTACTCGCCTGCATGCACGAGGTTGTTGTCGCAGTATATGACGATGGTCAAGTTGGTCAAGGATTCGATCCCGTCGATCGAGGAGTTCATGACCCGCTATCGCGTGAGTCCTGTTTCTCCTCCTCCTTCTCCTTTCACCTGACGTTTTGATCTTGTTCTGTACGTGCGGCATTGACATAGCTCGATACGCCTGCTGCGTTGCACAGGATCAAGGTAGGGGTACCCACTACGGTGGAACATTCGAGCGAGGCTGGTCCGGAGACTGGAAAATGGATAGCTGAAACGACACAGGTAGGGAGATTCTTCGATACTCTGCTCACCTATTTCCCACTTCTCCGCACATGTAACGCACAGAACTTCATAACCTTCATGGACGCACTCAAGTTACGTCTACGCGCAAAAGATTAGCTGCATCCTATCCTTCAAGAACTCGTTACGGGGCACGCGAGGTTTAAAGGGAGCAAGGAATGGGAGGGAAGAAGTCGCATGGTCAGGTGGTAAGTGCTCTCAGAATCGTTCTTTACTTCGCCCTTCACACACCTCACTCGCATGCACCAAAAGGTTGATCACCCTCAACGGGATGAAAGCCTCGGAAGAGGTCGAGCACACTACGCGGACGTGTCCCATCGCGAATAAGCACTCCCTGTCGTTCAATGGAGGGACCTAGAACAGATATGTACTGCTTTTTGATGCGATAGTTGGGTGAGCCTCCCGAAGTCCTACTGTTTGGACTTCTTACCAAACACTTCTTCACACGCCAAGTCATCTTGAGCGTGCCCCAAAGAAGGAACTGAAAAGCATATCCACCTCGCAGCGAGGTTTGTATCACATTCTCGAGCGCGAAGGTACCATGTACTCCGCTCATCCCCGCCGTTCCACAGGTGCCGGAGAAACGAGGATCATGCATGTGGATCCCCATATGACCGTCTGCCAGCGTAAGCCTAATCCTGCAATAAGAAAATAAATAAAGGCATCAACGACGTGATACTGTACCAGTCTCGTGCCTCTGTCGGTCTGCCAGGCCTAATTCCTCATCCGACCTCATCCCTGCGACCGAGACAAGTGCCATCCACAGACAATGCTGTACCTCTACTTCACATTTGCTTTCTTCCTCTCCACGCCTGTTCTCGGGCAGATGTTCACTTTTCTCGCCTATGACGCCATCTACGGCGATGCCAGTTGTCCCCTCTCCAGTCTCGCCTGCTCTGACGGGTCCAACGGACTCGAAAGCAAAGGGTACGCCACCCTTAGCTCCTTCTCCAACTTCCCTTACCTCGGAGGCGCACCAACCATCGCAAACTGGAACAACGCTAACTGTGGCAAATGTTATGCCATCACGTATGCAAAGAACACTATCAATGTCCTTGCACTGGATGTGTCGAAGGATGGGTTTACGGTGTCACCCCAGGCGATGAACATGCTGACGAATGGGCAGGCGAGCGCGTTAGGGAGAGTGAAGGTCACTGCCACTGAGGTGCCCGCCAGTGAATGTGGCTTGTGAGGACGAGATGCGACAGCGCGGTAATCCTTGCGAGCGGTATGTTAGCAGGGAACAGCAGCACACGGAATAAAAGACTTTGTCTGCATTTCATGGCGGTATATCGAGTTCTGGACATGGACCCGTTGGGCTTCTTGTTATATCTTCACTTGGACAACTTGTACCAGGACGTTGTCGGTGCCTTTATTGGTACCGTAGACTTGATTCCTAGTTTGTATAACACCTAGGCGCTTGCTTCTACTTCTGAGAAGTATATTCAATTCAGATTCTCGTCGATCGTTCGTACGCGCGGTCCGCAGGTGGGTGTTGTCCCAAATTCTCGTTCGATTCGTTGCAAAGATCGTCGCGAAGAGAACGTTCGAACATTATGGTGGATATGAACTTGCCTTAATAGATCTTCAGCGCTTAGTCGAATACAAAACAAGCCACATTGATGAACAGACCCTGGAACCCCTGAAGCTCCCCCACACGCTCCAGCAACCACAGTTCTTTGGACATACCATCAATGGACGACCACGCGGCATAAAATTCTGGATCGGAGGTTATCGCATGGCAAACGATTCGCATTTTGAAATTGGAGAACCCGACAGTTAGGGCAGAGAGGCGACTCCTGTGGATTGATAGCCATCGTATGGCGGGTTGTCGAGGCGGACCTTGTCGACTTCGAAAAATCTCACGTCCCTCACCATGCAAGGGAAACCTTTTCACGAAAAAACGCAAGGGAAGCGCCTGGTAGGACGGGAACATCATTCTAGTATGCGAACGTCGAAAACCATTTGCCACTTTCAAATCCTGAGCGGTCAGTACGATATCCAGAGTTCCAAGATGCAGTCCACCTTCGGCTTGGGTCGTGAACCGCAGTATCGACCAATCCAGCACGTTGATTAGGTGACACCCGCTCCTCTTTAAACGAGTCTTCTAGACTGCTATGTTGTTATCGTCACACGCCCGGTGTAGCTCCGCGGGGTAGGGAGCTTCGATATCCCTCCAGCCGCGCAGTGCTGTACCGACATCTTGCTTCCCCTTACAAGGCTCTGCTTGGGTACCTAACACGTAGCAAGAGTTCGGCGGGCGAGCGATCAACCAGTGGCGGTCGTTTCCTAATCAACGAGTTGACGACTCTAATTTTTGATGGGATTGCACACCAGCAACGATTTGCGTAGAGCTCTTCGGCCTTGGGATGAGCTACGTCCAATATGCAAAGGACAAGAAGGGGTGACCGCCACGGGCTCGAAACTAAAATGGGAACACACCGCAGCAGCATTGAACTGCTCGTCATGCACGGCCCTCCAATTGTACTCGTCCTTGAAGTAAAGGCATATGACTTCGACGGGAGAACTAGCAGGTCAGCGAGACAATAGCCACCCGATACAGCCACGATGCGTCTTGTGGACGACTTTTTTCTCAGCCTGGCTGCGATGCTAATTTCCGATGCCAGCGAGACATGACACGTATTGGCGACAACATTGCCTTCCGCGGTAGGTGATTTCCGTGTTTTCTTAGGTCGTCCAGTCGATACATTCATCATAAGCAGGATGTGGATGTAAGGTTGGGAACTTCGGAAGACGCGGCGCCGCCATAGCCTCAGCTTGCTTACACAATCTGTTGAACGAGTACAATTTTTCCTTCGAGTGCAGCCTTCTGGAGGCTGTCTACGGTGATTTGGGCATGCTATCTCCGTTGTATCGATGAAATTCCCTGGAAAACAATCTCTGAATCCCATGCGCTGATTGAGCACTGAAAGCCATGAAATTGAGACGCTGTCAAACTCTCCCTCCCACCGTCTACTAGGCTTGACGCCCCATCCGAGCTCATCCCAACGATCGAAACAAGTCCCATTTCTCAGAGACTATGATGCTGTACTTCCACTTTCTCCCCCTTGATTCTTGCGCAGACGACCGCCTCCCTCGTCTTCGAGGCCAGTGACTATTTTTCTATGGCGATGCAACTATCCCCTCCCCAATCTCGCCTGCTCTGGTGGGTCTACGGTCGAAAAACAAAGGGGTATGCCACTCTTAGTTCGTTCCCCCAACTCCATTACTTCTGGGATGCGTCGACCATCGGCGACTGGAACACCCCAATTGCGGGGATTGTCATTCTGTTACGTATGGGTACGGACGGCCAACGCGACCGCGATGCATCTGTCGAATTTACGTTGTCATCGCGTGCGAAATTGAGAAGCGGGCTGAGATGGATGCTGAGCATCCGCTCTTAGGACCATCTGAGCCTTGATTTTCACGTCCTTCGTAGTTGAAACGTTGTTGAGAGTCGTATGGCTGAGAATCACTCGTGATTGCCTTGTCCCCGTCCAGCGGCGACGCTTCAGCTCTTTTGCCTGCGACCTAGGATGGTCTGTCCGTAAATTGCGACTCGGTTTTGCGAGCTACAAAGTCGATGCATATGCGGTAAGTGAGTTTTTTGTTCTCAATGCCGAGCTGCCATTGATTGACATTCCTGAGACATGCACAGGCTGTAGCCATATAGCATGACAGTATTTTCGTACCGTAGATCGGTACAGAGGCACCGAAGTGGCCTTTTTTCTGGAGGGAATTCTTATCGTTACAGTTTATTATTACGAACCGTCCTTGTCCCAGTATGCCATATCGATTCCAAATCAGATTCCCTACCAGGCATGTCCTTCTCGAAGGACTGGGTTCGGACCCTGGGTTCTCACCATGTTATGTACATATCTCCATCGAAACGCAATTGTGTACACACCGTGGACTTGTTCTTTTTATCCTCTAGATGCACGAGAGACCGTGAAGCGGTGCAACTTCGATGGCATGTTACTCATTCTCTGGGGTTTCCTATGGATACCGCGTTGATCAAATACCTGAACCACAAGTGGTCTCATACACGACTTGTGCCATCGTCGAGCGCCTTACGAACAGTCCTTGTACTTTTTACCCTGCGGCTGCAGCCTTCGGATCTCTCTTGCTCACCGGTGTTTTGTTGTTTTGCTTTCACTTGAATTGATGTATGTAACACGATCACCCACCCACAGCACGCACGACATAAGTACATACCTCCCTTGCCCCTTGTTCGCTGAGTTGCAATCGGTACTTTATACCATGTCACCGTAGCAACAAGATGGGCCTCCGATGTCCGCGGCCTTTCGTGCCATCCACGAGCTTCCTTGTCCCGGCGGGTTATCTCCTCTGATACCATAGTTTAGATCCGTGGTCTATCAGTGAAGTCAATGTTCATAGGTCCTGACATCCCTCCACTGCCTGGGCTATCATCGATTCATCCTCTGCAGTTGGCACAAATGTATCATATGTCTGTGAGAATTGATTCACTACTCAAAGAAATATTCTTGTGACAGAGTGACGAACGTGTGCCAAAGCAACGATCAATTGGAGGTCGGGCTCCGGGCAACACCCGAATCACATCGCCATGGCGTGGAGGGTATGAGTATTGCGACATCCACGAATGGAAGGTAGGTTACAACGTCGATACCCAGTACGACGAGAGTCATCCTTATTATTGTTGCCATAATAGCTGGACAAGGCTCGCGCAATCAATTGCATTATGTAATCAGGAGCTGTGTAGTAGGAATTCCAGCCGTGGTTCAACATCCCAGCCATCTCGCTGTGATCGCCATTCATATAAAGATGCCCCTCTACAACAGGATCATACTCAGAAAACTACGCAGACTTCTCCATCGAGTCCTTCGTTTGCTCAAAATGGTCTCGGAAGCTCCAAAGATTGAAGGTCTGTTCGATGAGGAGTCCTACGGGCTTGTGAACGTCCGCGGGTGGTACTCCGTCATCCGCAACAACCCTCTTACGTCGGATTGTCAAGTCATCAGGGTCGGCTGGTACAAGATGCGGAAAGGGGTAGAGCATGAGTTCCTGCGGTTTGACATCTCTTCCCCCGACAATCAGCACACATCCATTATCATTGCCGAGAGGAGTGGTGGTGTTCGCAATCCAAACTACGGTACTTCTGCTCACGTTCGTTAGTAACTCAAGCCGCTGACAATTCTGTAGACCCCCCACAAACTGCCGATACCCATCTTCCAGCGGACACAGTGGTAGATGCCACGGCGTCGCCACCCACTCCACCAGAGACTTCTGCACGCTCTCCTGATGTCGGCGATTCCACTGCAAGTAGTGCCGACGAAAGCGGTCCTCCGCTAGACAAAGTTACTAAGAGCAACAGGAAAAAAATAAAGAAGTTGCATACAGCTCAAATTGCAGCTTCTCTTTCCTCCAGTTCCGAGCGGGACGCCTGTGATCGCGTTTATTTTGCAACGCGGATTAGTGCAGCAGGCGCTCGGGTGGAGGAGATGTGCGACAAGCCTCAACGTCTCTGTACTTTACGGTTTACTGGCGCAAAGCCCACTGCAAACGAGCTAGCGACCTTGCTTTATGTAACCTCGACACAGGAGCCCAAGTACGCCATTGCCCGAACACAATGCTACTGGTTCGCTGCAACTGTGTTTGACGCTCTCAAGATGCTATACAAGGGTGCCATGCAAGATAACCGGACCCATCGGGGGGGTACAATTCGTGGGGTACCAGTGGCTATCAAGGCGAGCGGGGAAGAGGTGTGCGCTAAGTATCGTGAAGCTCGAGCTGCTTTGGCCGAGGAAATTGAACAGGAACGCAGGCTTAAACAAGAGGTAACTTGTCTTTGATTTCTGTTCACTATCCGTGCTTACGATGACCCGAATAGCAAGAGGAAGAGAGGCAACGTGAACGCGAGCAACGCGAGGCGGCCGAGGAAAGGGCACGGGCAGCGGAGGAGGAAAGGCAGAGAGAACGCGAGCAACGCCAGGCCGCAGAGGAGGAAAGGCAGAGAGAACGCGAGCAACGCCAGGCCGCAGAGGAGGAAAGGCAGAGAGAGCGTGAGCAACGCCAGGCCGCAGAGGAGGAAAGGCAGAGAGAACGCGAGCAACGCCAGGCTGCAGAGGAAGCAAATGCGAAGTTGCTCCAAGAACTGGAGGCGCTGAAGAGAGCGGTGGCAAGTGCTCAACAGGCTTGATGGACGGTGCTGGCCGCACATAGACGTATACCAGTCTCGCGTTTTCTTTGTTATTCTCGGACTACATACGATACGACTCTATGCTTTTCAATGTTGTCATTAGTGGATGTCACGACATCTCTGTCTATCTAACTGCCTTATTACATCACTCCTGGGGATCTCATTCTCAGGCGTATACCCCTGACATTCTGCTGCTGAGTTGGCATAACTTTGTACACTTCCTGGGTACTGCCATAACCACGACGATGCTGTCCCTCGACGAAGAGGTCCGACTTTACACCACCAACGCAGAACGGGAGAAATACTCTCTTCTAGCTACGCTCTTCGGCATCGTAGTCGCACTGGACTTTCTGGAACGCGCATACGTCCGCGATTCAATTACTGCCGCTGAGTGAGTCCCACCACTATTCACCAATTCCATCCATCCTATCGGTCGGTTCAATGTGGAGCTCGTACATACTGAGATATGCCACGAGAGGTACTCGCCTGCATGCACGAGGTTGTTGTCGCAGTATATGACGATGGTCAAGTTGGTCAAGGATTCGATCCCGTCGATCGAGGAGTTCATGACCCGCTATCGCGTGAGTCACGTTTCTCCTCCTCCTTCTCCTTTCACCCGACGTTTTGATCTTGTTCTGTACGTGCGGCATTGACATAGCTCGATACGCCTGCTGCGTTGCACAGGATCAAGGTAGGGGTGCCCGCTACGGTGGAACATTCGAGCGAGGCTGGTCCGGAGACTGGAAAATGGATAGCTGAAACGACACAGGTAGGGAGATTCTTCGATACTCTGCTCACATATTTCCCACTTCTCCGCGTCTCACCGCACGCTCGATCTTCGCACTAAACATGCAACGCACAGAACTTCATAACCTTCATGGACGCACTCAAGTTACGTCTACGCGCAAAAGATCAGCTGCATCCTATCCTTCAAGAACTCGTTACGGGGTACGCGAGGTTTAAAGGGAGCAAGGAATGGGAGGGAAGAAGTCGCATGGTCGGGTGGTAAGTGCGCTCGAATCCGTTCTTTACTTCCTCCTTAACACACCTCACTCGCACGCACGAAAAGGTTGATCACCCTCAACGGAATGAAAGCTTCGGAAGAGCTAACAGAGAAACAATCAAGACAAGTACGTCCGTTCAGATTTCCGCATCCGTTTCACCCATCTAATCAAGAAGTATTACCAGCTTCTTTTCGACGTTGACTACGCCTACGCCGAGTTCTTCCGTAGTCTAAGTGGCGATAAAAACGATCGTGACGATGCACTGAGTGCACCGTCTTGATGGTGGTGAGACCACAGCGATGATGGCCTGGTGAGAGGAGGATTGGGTGTGTGTAATTCTAATGTACTTGAGATGAGGGGTAATGAGCTGCCTAAAGGGCAAATGTACACGAGTTTCTACTACTGCTAGGTCTACGTCGACCGCTGAATGTGCGATGCAATCTCACCTCTTGCCAGGTTTATGCCCATGGAAGTTCTCGTGAGTGTTGTACTCGTGTGCATCATTTAAGGTAGATTCCCTCTGGTGGTGCGAACAACGAGAGATGCTTTCATAGGCCACAACTATGGTGAATTCCATGGCGGTGTTAAAGAAAATACCCTAAGAATGCCGATCAAAACCCCATTACTTCTCGAAGCAAAGACAACAGTGAATGGCTAGAGTTGCTATCAGCATCTGCAAGACGGTCGAATTACAGCATGCGCTTCAGACAGTTTTTGAATTGTTTGAGAGCTCGGCACGCACTGTTACCGATGCTAAGCGCTCTAACGTTGCTCTTAGAGCACTAAGCGATTTGCAGATGCAGCTCAGGGAATAACAGCACTGCCTTGTGTACACAACGAAAATAGTTTGTACCGTACGAATTTCAGGGCACTTGGCAGTTCTGTAAATCAAGCAGTGTTGACTGTGGGCTTGTCGTGCCGACCTCAGGGAACCAACAAGAAACCTGCTATGTCATGTAGTATTACTTCTCATAGCCCCTCGAACTCGGTAACGCAATTAGATGTAATCTACAAAAGACTGCAGCTTCCTCGCAGTTTTCGGAGGGAACTTGAATGCAGTCAACTTATCTCCAAACGTCCGGACGATATCCGAATGCCAGATTTCAAAGCTTGGCAAGACAATATTCGTCAGCTGCTCCTGAAACTCATAAATCCATAGAAAGGTAGAGGACATACCATCACCCACGACGCTTATTGCTTCGGAGGCTTTTGCAACTTCAACACGGGTACTCTCTTTTTGGTGGAGGACGGCGGAATCGACTTGGGACAGCTCCTCTGGAGTAGGGGGGTACGTAGAGTACGCGAACTTCATTTTGGTAATCCTCGCAGCCTGGAGGAGAGATAAAAAATGCCTCTAGTATACGGGGAATATCGCGCTGAACCACACCGTATCTGTCCTCCGTGAGAGAGGCACAGACGAGTGC
>NW_026260939.1:0-47645 GCF_024613125.1 Pisolithus orientalis | reverse complement strand
TAGGCGCAATTTGGATATAGATGGAGATCCGGACGACTTTGCACATCCCTTACACATCCTCCACCAAATCTTACCTTCCTGGAACGTGTGGCGTCCCCATCATATTATTCTAGAGCTCTTGGCAAGCGTGCTTCGTCATCTACAAGGTGGACGGGTTGTTCAGCCGGTGGGCGTCTCGCAGCAATCAGTCGGATCAGACAATGTTGCGAGCCGGGCCAAGATGGCTAGTGATACCCTCCAGCGCATCTACGACGAATACCCATCTACGGTCCGGGCCGTGCTGCTCCACGAAAGGGCATTATCTCGGAGAAATGCAATCAAAAGGGCAGATGATGGGTGGAGCTGATCCAGGCTCAAAAATCAAACGAAGTGTTACATTACTAGTTGATGAGGGAGACAATGCATGATGGATGATACGCTGCACCAAAATTAATTGTCCAATAGAGGCTTGGTGAAGTCTCATCGCGTGTCATCCGATTCGTCGGAGTCCCCAGATTCTCCTTGATGTGTTCTCCGGCTTTGCCCGGAGCCAGTGCCGTGGCGGTTTCGCTGCAAGGTCGGTCGTAATGAGTATCCGATGCCTGGTCCGAAGGAAGGGCTCACCAGTGGCAGTTTCTGTCCCTGATTGCCAAATGCAATCGACAACGGTGTTGTGTCTTGCGGGTATAGAGTGTCAAACCTCTCCCTTTCTCAGAACAAGCGCACTTACGTACCTGGCACACCTGGAAATCGCTTGGCAGAGTAGACAGTAAAGGCCTCCGTAAATGTTTGTGCTAAAACAGGAGATGAAGCGGTGTGTACACGAGTAGCAGCTGACCCGGGTGTTGGTGAACTGCAGAAAAGTTAGTAGGCGAGTAAGATGACGTAGTTCAGCGACGCCCTCACTCTCCAACGTTCATCAAGCGTAATCGAAGTCGAAACTTCCCTATAAATTTATGTTCAAGCAAAGGCAGAACGTGTCGTGAGCCAACAAAACCTTCAGTGGCGTACTGACAGGTCCTGGAAAAGAAAAAAGATTCCCGGTCTGGCGGTGCTCGTCCAGAGACGACAGGGCATTTGAAGAAAGCGGTCCCACAAGTGTGCGGGTATAAGGGTGTCGGGGAAAGGGAATGTGCGCTGGCTAGGTGATGAAGATGAGGACGTGCTCTGAGAATAGTTATGTTGGTAGTATGTGGTTTTGTGGAGATTGATGTGGGTGAATAGGTGAGCTGTAAACTGTTGGTTGTCATATCCCGGTCCTGCCACGCTATAACATTCCTGAGGATATCTGCCCTGCCCTGATGATTGGTCAGAGAGAACACGGGACAGAGCCTATGCGTAGGATTCACCTATGTCTGCTGGTGGATGCGACCGCGCTGTGGAGTCAACCTCCTGGTTACCGTAGACACTGCCTTGAGAGGGAGTAGGCAGCCCATATGGAGGGTCAGCTACGGCTGACCAACTCCGAAAATTGCTCGTGTCATGATCGGTACGAAAGCCGGTCTGTCCATGCCAGGGTTCCTGCCGAGGTGACCGCTTGCATGCCGTTTCTTGGAGCGCCACGAAGCATGGGATTCTGGAAGTTGGAGCGATCGACTTGCCCAGAGCCAGTTGCATGTGTATAACCCCATCCACCTGGAGAATCCGGCGAGGAAGTGAATGGACTTGACCCGGGATAACTGGCAGAATCAGGTACAGGTGTGCCCCCAGTTACGTACGGATAATTGGGGTGGTTATACCCAGGCGCTGACGGGGCACAGCCCAGGACCGGGTTGACTGAGGACTACATCGTGCGGACGGCGAGTGGTGAATGTAAGAGATCCTGCATTGAGTGGCGAGAACTAACCTGTGCGTCCATTGGGATGCGAGACGGCTCAGTGGCGGAAGTTGGAGTGGAATGGGAGGAAGGTGGACTAGGGTGGTCGCTACGAGGAGAGTGCACCGTCGGATTACTGCCTCTTTGGTGCTTGGATTTGTTCGCACCGACGGGTACATACCGGTCCGACGCCGACGAGGGGTGTAGAACGAGGTTCATCTCTCGCGACCCATCGGCCGACCAAAGGTCGACGGTGACGAGGAAAAAAGAGCAGTCCACTTCGCTGCGGATATTAGTCAGTGCAAAAATAGAGGACCGAAGTACCTCACGCCTACTCGACATCTACGATGGAATTATCCTCTCGTCGAACAACCATTTTGGCAACGACTGCAGGGGCCAAAGGTCGTCGATCCTGATGGCGAGGTTACAAGGGTGATGACTGCGCGCCGGGAGGCGGAATTCGGCGTACCTTGTCACCAAACCCGCACATGCGAGCGCGAATTGGGTGCTGCACTACTTCGAGAGAGTAATGTCTGTGAAAGTGACATTGAGAGAAAGGACGGACGAAATGCTTTCCACTGACTTGCGACCAAACCATTGTGACCACTGACCAGAATTGCTGGAGTCACCGTAACGCGTGGAGCTGTCGGTGGTGATGCGAGAGCTCGCCTTTTGCATGGTCTACTGGAGGCACGAGCGGTGGCTTCACGACTGTGTTTCAAGTCCGGTCCAATTTAGACGGACGAAGAACTTGACACTTGTGAATCTGATAAGATAACTGTTCTCACGTCGAGAATATCGCGGAAGAATTCCGAACGAGCACTAGAATGACTGGAAGGAAGAGGGGGCCACGAATGTCATGAGGGTTAGTCATCTCTGTCGAGTAGCTGTATATAAAGACGCGGTTGAACGGAAAGTACCTGTAAATTCTCAGCGGTTTCTACTTTGCAAGTCACAAACACCGCGGACGGTGTGCTTCTCGCAGGATGTACGTGCTCGATAGTTGATTAATATTCACGCTTGGTCGTGCGGTTCGTCGCAAGAAATGATGAAGCCAGTAAAAGGGACTGACAGGCGGCCGTGGTTGGTGTTAACGTTGATCTGATCCCCTTTAGCGAAGTTGTTGATGCCGCCTCCTGAAATACAAAATCTAGCTGATCGCTTGCTCGGCGGTCTCCCGCAGATCTCCACGCCCCTCCCAGACGTAAACTGTTTGCCCGTTCAAGGAAACCTTCGAATTGAGCCTTTCCGTCGGTTCGTTTCAATCACGACATTCAATTATCATTCCATGTCTCGTGAACCTGACCAGAATGAAAACCTCGAGGCAGCCAGGTGGCAGGTCCCATCGGCACCACATGGACCGTGGACCGACACTGCAGGGCCTCCCTTCCAACATTGATATCTGATGGCTGAGTCCCGTTCTCAAGGGATCACATCAGAAGTATTAGGCCATCTGCTAAAAGCCTAATTATCACCCTGGGAACAAGAACACACAGCCAGGTGGTATGGATAGCCCCATCGTATGTGCAAGTCCAGGTTCCTCATCCTCATCTGCTTCCATTTCACGATTACATAGAAGCCGCCGCTACAGTTATCAACCTGTCCGAGATTTTGTTTCATTCGCCGCACGGGACATGCTCGAGCGGAGATGACAACTGCCTAGAATTGGCATCCAATTAGTAATAACCAGTAAGACGTATCAGTTTTCCCACGCAACATTTCTTCCTCAAGCTCATAACACACTGCCCTTCCGTCGGGTCAGCAAGCAGTTGTGCACGCCAAGCAAGGATGGACCAAGCGACCGCAAAGAAAACACTCCAAGAGCTCATCAAACGCGAGGACTTGAAAAACAAGCATTGTGTTGACTGTGGAAACCCCAACCCCCAATGGGCGTCAGGTAGACAATTCGATTAGTACTACATTCTCAATCAGAATTCACGTGCACTTCTTCAGTGAGCTTCGCCATCTTCATCTGCCTACAGTGTGCAGGTATACACAGAGGCTTCGGCGTACATATCAGGTATTAAGAATACTGGCAAACCGATGATTGCGTGACATATCCGATTTCCAGTTTTGTGAGATCAGTCTCAATGGATACCTGGCAATATGATCAAATAAGACGCATGCAGGTACGTATACCACAAATTTCAACGGATCACCAACACATCATCAAACGTAGCTTGGAGGAAATGATCCTTTTCACATCTTTTTGCGGTCTTACACACCCGCTGATGAAGGGGGGTACAAAGATGGGATGAGTTCATATGACCTTTACCATTGCTGGGCGGCAACCCAGTATCGCGAAAAGGTTTGTTCCGCTTTTTGATGACCGAGGTTGTTACTCAGACGTCTCCAGTTGGACTGCGAGGCCGCAGGTCGTCCGTGGTCTCCTTCGAGCCCTCCTGCCGGGCGTGTGACCACACCAACGAGACCCGCTTCTGCCCAAGGTCTTAGAAAGTCCCGTGCAGTATCGCGTAACCCTGTGGGCGGCATCTCATCCAACAGTTCATTCGGCATTTCTACTCAACCATCTTCTGACGTCTCTGGCGTGGACCAAAAAGCTGCCAACGAAGCCTATTTTGCGGCACTTGGTCAAGCGAATGCGTCACGTCCAGTCGACTTGCCACCTTCGCAAGGGGGCCGTTATCAGGGGTTCGGCAATACCCCTTCTCCTTCGCAACATCCATTTCTCAACTCAACTTCTTCTGCGGCTCCGTCACTAGCCGATTTCCAAGAAAATCCTACAGCCGCTCTTAGCAAGGGTTGGTCCATCTTGTCCACAGTTGTCGGTGGCGCTTCGCGTGCATTCAATGAGACAGTCATCCAACCTGGTATGGAACGTGTCAAGGACCCCAATTTCCAGGCTAGCATTCGCGGGTACGCTTCCGAGGCGCAAAGGCGTGCCCAGCTCGCCGGCCAGTCTGCCAATGAATGGTCGAAGACGCAACTTGGGGTCGATGTTGCCGATCATGTGGGAGGTATCGTGGGTTCAGTCAGGGACCAGATTGGTTCTGGACCTCCAGGTTTAGGATATAATTCCCTTGCCACCCACAACCAAGCCGAAACATCCGGATTGTACCATGATGACACAGACGACTTTTTCCACGAGTATTCCGATGCAACCGCGAGCGTTTCTCAGACCTCGACACAACATTCACTACAACCCTCGGATGCTCAGGTCTCGAAAAAGGATGACGGTTGGGATGATTGGCAAGACTTTTAGATAGACTCGTAATACTCATTTGCGGCCTCCGCCTGTAATGTCTTGGTCCAGCGATTGGATATCTTCACGAATATCCATTGAACTGGTGAAAGAATGTTTTGTGTTGGTTGTGGTGAGATTTGATGATCCGGGTTCAACGATAGCCGAGAACATTGCCAAGTCCCGTCTTCCCGGGTAAGTGGTCCGACGTACATTCCCAGCAACGCAGTCGTTTCCAACTGCACATTTGTTTCACGAACAACTTCGAGACCGGTGGTCTACTGCAGTCTTATTAGAATGCTGAGTACGCTATCGAGGGCTACCCGTCTGAACGCCGCTTGTCCTAGAAGCCGGTGGTACCATGCCACCATCATTCCACCCTTAATCTCCACATCCTCACCTGAGTTCCGCCAGAGAGCGGAGAGCATGGATTTACTTGTGGCAGACTTGAAGAGCAGGCTAACACAGGCCAGGCAAGGTGGTGGTCTGAAGGCTGCAGAGCGGATGCGGAGCAAGGGCAAGAAGCTCCCTCGGGAAAGGTGAGTTCTTACTTCTTACCACAGTCCGCTGTTCATCAAATCTCCAAATGAACGCATGTCATTCAGACTATCATTGTTGTTAGACCCGAGTACACCTTTCTTGGAGCTCTCCCCGTTGGCTGCGCAGGATGTGTATCCTGGCGAGAACGTTCCAGGGGCCGGAATCATCACAGGCATCGGGCGGGTATCCGGCCGAGAATGCATGATAGTTGTGAACGATGCAACTGTGAAAGGCGGATCTTATTACCCATTGACAGCGAGTTCTCTCTATCGATGGTGTGAATGTCTGCTAAATGTGCCTTAACAGGTCAAGAAACATATCCGTGCCCAAGAAATTGCACGAGAAAACCGACTACCCTGTATCTATGTTGGTATGGATCTTCCCTGTAGTGTCCGACGTGGCATACTTATCCGATCACAACATTCCAGTGGAATCAGGAGGGGCAGCTCTGCCGCACCAAGCCAACGTGTGTGATGTAGCTCCGGCATTAAAATGGGAGTCATACGTTCATTTGAACAGGTATTCCCAGATAGGGATCACTTTGGCCGAATTTTCTACAATATGGTGCGTCGTCAATCGCCGTTCTGTTACCACTCATTGATTTTCCCCTCGAAGGCACAAATGTCTGCTCTCGGCATCCCACAGATAGCTTCTGTGCACGGCATATCCGTAGCCGGTGGGGTCGGCTTTTCGTCTCACATTTCACATATATGCTGAGTTACGGAGTATTCCAGGTGGTGCTTATGTGCCTGCCATGGCGGACGAAAATATTATCGTACGAGAACAGGGACACATTTTCCTCGCTGGCCCCCCTCTAGTGAAGGCGGCGACTGGCGAAGAGGTCGATGAGGAGACACTGGGTGGCGGTCAGATGCATTCTTCCGAGAGCGGTGTGACAGACCATCTTGCGAGAGATGACGAGCACGCCATAGCCATTGCAAGAGGTATCATCGGCGATCTGGGTGCGGCAGGTGGAAAGACCACCCCTGTAGATATCATTTTCCGTTTTGCATTCTTGCGCCCTGCTAAAAAGAACCTAGCCATCAGCTCCAACGGAAGATCCGCTCTACCCTGCATCGGAATTGCATGGCATTGTTGGTACAGACCCCCGGCAACCATTTGACATGCGAGATGTGATTGCTCGTATTGTGGATGGCAGTCGTTTCAGAGAATTTAAGAAGGAATATGGGCCTACAATCGTTACTGTAAGGGCACTTTGACTATGTCACGAATACTACGCTAACCAAAGAGGGCCAGGGGTTTGCACATATCCACGGATATGAAGTGGGAATAATTGCCAACAATGGCATCCTTTTCTCTCCTTCCGCGTTGAAGGCCACGCATTTCATTCAGCTATGCTCACAACGTCAGATACCGTTATTGTTTCTTGTGAACATAACAGGTGAGCAATTTCGGATTTGGAACTGGCTTACGGTTCACAGTAGGCAGGTTATATGGTGGGGTCGAAGGCTGAGAAAGGCGGGATAGCAAAAGACGGTGCAAAGATGGTTCGCGCCGTGGCATGCGCCAACGTACCCAAGTTAACTGTAATCGTTGGAGGAAGTTTCGGTGCTGGAAACTACGGTAAGATATAGTATCATACGTTGATAAAGTTAAGTAATGTTTTTCCAGGGATGGCTGGTCGTGCGGTAGGAGATGAAATTGGCTTTTGCCACCGGTACTAACTATTGTCAGTATTCGCCGCGTTTCCTGTGGATGTGGCCTGTGAGTCATTTTTGTACTCTATAGAACCCAATCCAGACCCAAACTGTTTGATAGAATGCCAAGGTATCTGTGATGGGTTCAGGACAGCTGTCCCAGGTCATGACTGCAGTCTCGAGGTTAGTCGGACCGCTTCTTGTATCATGGCGCGATCTTATCTTTGATAGGGATCCTGGCCAGCATGCGTCGTTGAAGGCGGAGATTGAGTCGCAATCCACAGCACTGTATTCTACAGCTCGACTTTGGGACGATGGAATAATTCAGCCAACCGAAACTCGTGACGTAGTAGGTCTAGGACTTGCGCTTGCTTTCAGAGAACGTACAAGTCCCCATACACCGTATGCCCGTTTGACAACATGGGAAGGGGGCGCTGAAAGATTTGGTGTCTTTCGGATGTAGCCACGGAAGTAACTTAAGGTTTCGTCACATACTCCGGTCGAGATGTAATTTGTAATTAAATTGAGCTTCGTAGTTGTTACCTGTAATTTACCATATCCTCCATACACGCGATGTCATGGCGTTGTAACGTCACAAAACGTTCCGCCGACCATGTCAGACGATTCACTGGTGAATCGACTGTCTGCAGAAACTCGTGCAAAGCTTCGTTCAACCCAATTTCTCACATCACTTCCACACATTGTCTTCGAGTTACTGCAAAATTCAATTGACTCCGGGGCTTCGCACATCGATGTTGGCGTGGACTGTGAAGACTGGTCCTGCTGGGTCCGGGATGATGGTTCGGGCTTCGCGAAGGATGGCCTAGCTCAAATCGCGAAAGGTTCTGAGGATGGGCGATATAGTATGGATTTCACCTTTCATGCTGCGAATCCTGAGCTTAAAGACTCGTGCTTTGTTGCAGTGAGCTCAAAAGCATACTCCGCTGCCTCTTTGGAGAGTGTCTCCACGTTCGGTTTCCGTGGTGAGGGTACGGTATATCACGTGTAGTTCATTTGGAGCATCGTTTGATCTGACTTTGGCAAACGTCAGCTTTGGCTTCAATGGCAGATCTGTGTTGCCTCGAGATCTCATCGCGAACAGCAAGGTCACGCGAGAGCTGGTCCATTATTATGAAGGCACGTTGACGCGCACTGTCGATTTTTAGGAGGGGACAGGGCTGAACCTTGACAGGGTGGTCAAACTCTGTATACCGGGCCCTCTGTACGTTGGCGCAGAGAATCTGCCGGGACGGCCGTTAGCGTCCGGGACGCGTTTTTCAACGTTAGTTCGGGAATATAATTGTGCCGGCCGTGATAGCGTCCTAATTAAACACTAGCGTCCGATCCGCCGCCTGTCTCATCCTTCCTCCAGCAAAACACTTGAGATAATTCGGCAAGAAATTGAATCGTACGCACTAGTTTTCCCGGGCATATCATTCTCCCTTGAGAATACAAGCCAATCCAACAAGGGTGGAGGCAACCTTCATTCCTGCATTCTTAAAGTCCCAAAGGTGATTTCGATTTCTTTACCCTATTCTGCTGGGGTGTCCATATCTCAGCTTCTCCCGATCAAAGACTCGTTCCACCCTAACTACCTTTCGTCACATATATGGCCGCGCGTTTACTCAGGCAAGCGTGTTTAAATTCGGCTCCTTTATTGTGATCTTTACCATATTCTGAAACTAGCACGTCGAAGAAATAGATAGCGTATCTGGCGATGTGAGAATAGAGGGGTTCGTATCGTTGGTGGGCGTTTATACGAAGGTGCTCGTCGTCTGTGACAGAAGCTCTTGTATCCTGACGACCAACTTGGACAGGCATATCAATTCCTGTGTAGGCCATATGCAGCATGGACCGTATACCTCTCATTCATTTTTTGTGGTTCAGATATCAACAAGCATCCGGTGTCGTATTGCGATCTTCACAAATTAATTGACCTTCGGTTTTCCTCGAGTTCCTTCCCGAAACATGTGCGAATAAGATTTATGTCGGTCCTACGATTATTAAATTACTGTGCCCAGGCGTACGATGAGGAGGGGGAGACAAGCTCGCGTTCTGGTACGCTGCATCAAGTATTTTGGACGAAGAGTCCCCTGACGATTGCAGGTGGCCGCCGTCCCCCCCGCAAGGGCGAGAAAAAACCTATATACGTTCTTAACTTGGCCATTCCCGCGCGACATATTGACAATTGTGTTGAGCCGGCCAAGACGGCTGTTCAGCTCGGTGTAAACGCACATATGTAATCCACTCTCTATGCAACCGCTAATTCATATTTTCAGAACAAAAACATTGTGGCGTATCTTCTTTCTTCCGTAATCCAGTCTTTCCTAGCACGTCACCACTTTGCGCCTAGATATGTGGATGAAAACGAGGGTACTCCCCGGAAGAAACGAAAATTATCGAGACAAGCTTCACTTACGGAACTCAACATATCACGCCCATCAACCCCCGACTCTTGCATACGTGACGGGAACGAACCACCGGAATTACTCGTCCCTCAAGTGAAATCGTAACTTTTCAAGTCGTGATCGGGATTCTGACACTTTCTAGATGGAACCTTCGAAAGAGGCTATGGAACCTTCGAACGGGACGATCTGGACTGATCCTTCTACTGGGGAAGCGTTCATCATTGACTTACGGACCGGAAATTCCTATCCTCAGAACGTCCCTTGCGGTGTGAGTGCAAATGGACCAGTGAGAATTAGGTCAATGGGAAATACAACCCGGGATTCCCCCTCAATGATTGAGAATATGACCACGGGTCAGGGCGACGTTATCTCGGCAAAAGACGAGGCCCCCAATTGGCTGCAGGAAGCTCTACACGTATGTCGTACATGTCACATCGTGTTACCCGTTCTCTGACGAACTCCAAAGGCGAATGATGCCTATACGATCAAAGAACCGAAAATACCCGCATTACCACTATCTCTTAACCACAATGGAAATGATGGCGGTTATCCGGATCATCTCCGTCCGTGCAGCACCCAACCAAGCAAGTGTTCTAACCCCAACCAACATTCCCAATATTTTACGTCCGACTTTGCCTCATCCTACGTACGCTTTCGGAAGGAAGACTTGCAGGCCATGCGTGTCATTAGTCAAGTGGACCGGAAGTTCGTCGTTTGTCTCATTGGTGCTGATAGCTGGCCGCCTACAGAGGCAGGTGAAGAGCTGGGTGAAGGGAGCACTCGTCGCGGAGGTGGTAAGACACTCGTTTTAGTTGACCAACATGCTGCGGATGAGCGAGTGCGAGTGGAGCGTTTCCTGCAAGAGATATGCAATGGCTTCCTCAGCTACCACGATAAGAGTGGTGGCGTTGAGACGATCCAGCTGTCACCGCCCGTTCCTGTTTTGCTCACGCATCGCGAGGCTTCCCGATTATCAGAGGTTCTGGCTTATCAAAAAGCATTCGCGTCGTGGGGTGTTCGCTTCCATGGTTTGCAGGAACTCACGAAGAACGAGGCTGCAATAGACAGCGGCGAACATGCTGCCTATATACAGGTGTTCGTAACTGCCATCCCCAAAGTCGTGTCAAAGAAGGTCAATCTTGCATTCAAAAAACAAACATTCATCTGACTTGCGACAGTTACTGTCTGGTAACGAATTGCAAGAACTCATCAAGGGTTACCTTGGCACGTTGGAGAACGAGCTGGGTAGTTTTGACATTCCTGCGCCACCCCGTTCCGGTG
This sequence comes from Pisolithus orientalis, assembly GCF_024613125.1. Taxonomy (NCBI): domain Eukaryota; kingdom Fungi; phylum Basidiomycota; class Agaricomycetes; order Boletales; family Pisolithaceae; genus Pisolithus; species Pisolithus orientalis. The sequence goes on along the minus strand of NW_026260939.1, from coordinate 36,761 downwards.
TCTGTGAGACAGAGACGCGTTGGGTTAAGGCCCTGAGATGGTGTCCGAGGGTTCTACTCGACCTGATTAACTCCAAAGCATGCAGAGGTGCGTTATTAGAAGCAGGGTACTCCATGGGTTTAACCTGACTAGCAGGCGCTATCATGTTCAATGACCCGTTGACACTGGAACAATGCCAACGGCTCATTAAGCAGCTCTCGGCCACCGCATTTCCATTTCAGTGCGCTCACGGCAGGTGCGTAAGCGTTCATTGAGAACTATGGACGGGCCGAATGACTCACGGCTGTCGTTCATTTTTCCTTGGCCGCGGGGCTGATGCGAACTTTATCCGTTCTATTTCCAAGGCCATCCCTTGTGCCCCTGACACCCCTAGCCCTCCAAGAGGAAAGCTCTAGATCATTGCCTGTGGCCTGGGAGACGGTATCCGCGCTATGAATGTTTACAGTAGCCGTCGTCACATTTATATCGTGCGGTTAGCATTAGGTTTAATCTCATTTGAGCAAACACGGCATGAAGGTGCCGTACGGCTAACGATGAGCCAGTAATCCACCTAGTTGGATGAACAATGATGACTACGCGTGTTATATCCATGCACCCCACCGTAATTAGGCTGCCGATGCACCCTTTACTCCACCCTTTTCCCCACTGCCGTTCCGCGTGTCCAGATCTATCCCATCTCCATCGCCTCTTCCAATGTTCGGCACAGGTCCAGCAAACCAATGTATGCCACCATACACAGGAAGATAATACCATACAAGAGATAGCCCAAGGACACCTCCGAGAACAACGACAGTGTAGTTCATGGTACTGGCACTTGTGCTGGGCATCGTAGGGAAGAGGAAGATAACGTTCATGAAGGCCATGAACAACACTGCAGTTACCGATATCGGCAAGCTCTGAAGTCCATCAAAAACAAAAAGAGAATTGTTTAATATCTTCATCGAGACAAAAAGGGGAACATACAAAAATTCCTAGGTGAAATGGTGCACGCTTGAAGTCGCTATCTCCCAACCAACGCGCTGCGATGATGATAGAGTAGGCAATATAGATGGCATTGATTGCCAACGGAAAGATAGCATCAATGGCCTGCGTGCCCGCGAATGCGAGGAGGCCAAGTAGTATCGCCGAGATGACGACGAACCAGACAGCATTTACGGGTGTGCTTGTAGACTTGTTCACGTGAGACAGAATGGTAGAGAAGGGAAGTGCACGATCGCGGGAATATGCGAATATTTGGCGGGATGCTACAAGAAGCTACTCGAGCGTCAGGGATGGTGACAAACGACTGTGACCCTCGTACACAACTGGATCCCATATGTATCTGGCGCGGCAAGCTCAAAAATCTTTCAGTCAATTCGGAAATAACGTACTGTGCGATCACCACGAGTGCCCACAGCGCAAGTGTGCCCTTCTGCCCGAAGCTGTTGAAAAAAATCTGGGCCATTGGCTGACCGATCGGGCTGCTAAGGAGATACCCGATGTCTGTACCCATACAGAAGGCAAGGGTCACGTTAATAGCTGGTATATATGTTCAGAGGCGTGTATTGAGTTAGATAAAGATGCGCCTACCCCATCCCAACGAAGTAGTGATGATGTTGGAACAAGCCTATGACATATTAAGCGCGGTAGTGCGTATTGTGGAGTGACGTACGATGGCCCAGGGAACAGCTGTAGCAGCATTTGAAGCTTCCTCACTGATATGCACGCTTGCGTCGAACGCAGCTTCGCAGTAACTAGTCTGCATCAAAAAGTAACAGGAGAGAGAAAAACTTACAGACTGTCCACAATGGTGTGAGCAATGAAAGGATGAATGCAAATCCATCAGGCCAGCCATACACTGCACCACGTCGTGACTTGTTAAAGTTGATGGATAGCAATCGAAAACAGCAATCGAAAACAGATAAACTTACGGTTATTGAAACTTCCGAGGGCGAAACTAGCCGTGTTCATGTACTGCCGTGGAGTCGCTATTGGAAGCCCAATAATAACTGCAAGACAAAGGCTTGGGACGATGTTAGCAGCTTGGCCCACCCTGGTATATATCAAATGACGAATACTCTACATACCAGACGTTGATGGTGGTGTAGATTCTCTGCACTCTTGCTAGGACTGAAGTCGCCAGACAGCATACCAAAGCATGAGAAAGAAGTATGGCAACATATATACCACTGATCACGTGCATTTTAGTGAGCAAACCATGTCAGAACAAAGAGAAAACGTACTAGATCTGTGCATTGGTAGCGATATAAGTCTGCCCCGAGCCAATGCTGGCAGCGGCAGTGATTTGGATGGCACAACTCCAATCAACGGAGGCTGTTGATGCCCACAGATCAGGACGGGGTCGTAATGTCGATGTGCTCGAATCAAATACGTAGATTTATGGAACTAGAGGGGACACTTACCAAGTACAGCAATATAACCAATCGTGTTCGCATCTGCGGTTCAAAATTTGTGTCTAACACACATTTGCCCAGGGGAAAAAAAAACTTACACCCGACTATCCAACAGAGAAGGTTTCGCCAACGAGGCGATGCGAAGGTGTGGGTCCAAAAGTAAATCTGAAGGAGCTGTCAGGGTCAAAAGCACATCGTGTAGGTCCACTCACCCCTCCTGCCGTAGGTGCAGCAGAAGCTAGTTCTGCGATGGACAATGCGATACAGAGAATGAAAATAGATGCCACTGCCCACTATCGTATGAAGAGATCAGCGCACCGCAACTCTCCGTGCGCCGATATACATAGAAAGGACACGCACTCCCCATACCATGGCAGCGGGACCCCCATTTGGTATGGCATAAACAAGCACAGATCTGTGGATCGTGCAGTCAGCTAACAACCTACGAAAGGACCAAGATGCACTACGTACGCAAACGACGGGAACAGGCCTATAACATTAAATGCCACTCCAAAGACCTACATTCTTGTCATTCGGACACTCATGTACAATGTGATATTCACACTCGGGAAATATAACACACCTCCAGTGGCGTGAACTCGCGCTTGAGTTGTTGCTTGTAGCCAAGTTGAGCAAGAAGTTCCTCGTCTCTTTTCGCTATCTCTTCTCTTCTGGACATGTCAAGGACGGCTTCAAAGTCACTAAGAAAAATGCGAGCGTCTCGACTCTCGATGGAGTCGAATCCGCTATTAAGCTTACGACACTCTGAACTTGTGTTTCACGTGACTCACGATGCTAGCGGCAATTCATCAGCCCTCCGGGCCTACGTAGGTCCCCCCCTCTATAACTGGTTCACTTAGAACATACCGCATCGTGTTGGAAATATAATAATAGTTCCGACTCTAGACCAACACATTTTGATACACGTGTTATGTCACATGACATGATTCATCAGCAGCTCCACAGTAATGTCATATTCCATAACATTCTCTGCTATTCTATACCATTTATAGTAGTTACATTGTAGCTCCTTCCTTATGTACAGCTACATGTATATGAACTCAGGGATTTCTGCCTTACTCCCCATCATTCAACTGAACAATCTACTGTTCTCATAACTTGTCTAACAAGACTTCTACAAGACTTTCTCAAATCTACCACTTCAACTAACTAAAAGGCAAGTGTTCTTGTCTTTGCTCTTTGCCCTGTCCTGTGCCTCTGTGCAATAGGTTATGAGCCCCACCTTCTAGGCATTGTGCTGTTTACTTGCTTTGCATAGAATAGATCACTGCCAATGGGCAAATCACTATGGAGTGAGTGGGCCTAGATGTGCTAGGTTGGGTGGTAGTTACCTCAGTTTTGTTGCTTCTCATGGGCTGTTATCAGTCCATTTTGTTAGTCTACTATGGAGGTTTTAGCCCTAGTGACTTGCAAAAGCTTTTTATTAGTTCTTCCACCTTTTGGATGATGTTTCTAGGTCTCTCTGCATGGTGGTGGTGTAGGAAAGTAGGATTTTAATGGGAGAGTGAGGGGAAGGGTGAAATCTGATGGGAGATAGTAGGCCAAAAGGGGCTTCTATAGCCTGGGACTTGATTCTGGTAGTTGTCTGAAGGCTTCTGTGGCTGTCTTGGTGCAGGGAATGACCTGCTCAAGCTCATCTCTCATCTGTGGTAACTTGTCTCTTCTTTTTTTTTAAAGAAAAAAAACTGTACACAAGTAGAACTACTGCTGACTCAGCACCCAAAACAGTGAAATCTAAGTATAACTTGTAGAAAAAGTATCTAGGAATGAAAACCAATTAAAACAAGGAAAATAAACCAATTCCCCTGGTAGGGAAATTACATTCCCTACAGTGGGAATGACAGCATTGTATTGACTGCATCATTGCTGCCATCTGCACACAACTTGATGTTCCTCCTCACTACCTTCATTTTCATCTTCCTGATGTTGACTTTGAGGCTGACTTAGATCCTGTACCACCATACACCAAGGAAGGTCCAGCTGATGCTCTGCCTCCTTGTCATGTCCTGACTCCTCTTCCTGAGGAGGTTGAGGCTGTGAACAAGATGCTCAATCCTGAGCCTGTTCTTGCAATCTTAAATGACTTTGCTGAGTTTGATTTACTTTAAAACTTGTTTGTCCTCTCTACTGTTGTTACAGGAACTAATCTACTTCAAGAATGTCTCTCATTGTTGCAAAGTGTACTGAAACTCAAATTGCTGAACACAGGGATGGGGTGTGTGAGGGTGTGAAGTGGAGGAAGTATGCAGTAAAAGAGATCATAGAATATATGGAGATGATGTATGTAAGAGACTGTGCCTCTTGGCAGGAGGCAGTTCTGTCATCAGTCATGTTCTTTAGGAAGCTGAACCTGGCTACCTACCTTGTTCCCCTATCTGTTGTCAAAACCACCTGGGAGCAGGTCCCAACCTTCCCTGGCTTTGACTCTCTGTACTTCTGTCCTGGCATCCACGTTGCATATCATGACTACTTTACTGACTTTGTACCCAAACTTACTCATTCCTCTACTCTGTCTGCCATCACTAACTTCAATGGTTGTGATCTCCCTTCAGTCACCTATGAAGATCCTATGCTCTTCACTGTCCCCACAGCCATGATCACTCATGACACCTTTGTCTACATCTCCTATAATGCCCATCCCCTCTATACCAAGGGACCCTTCTGCAGGCTCATCCCACCTCTTCAGGTTTGGCATGAGTATCTTGAGTGCCATTTCTGAGGAGTTTGGGCTGATGGCACCACTGACATCTGGTGTGTCCCAAGGTGGTTCCATGAAAGATGAAGAGGTGGGGACATGTTTGATAGCAGACTCTTTGCCTTTACCAGGCAACTTAAGATTCAAGGAGATTTGGGTACACTCATCTGATATGTGACAGCTAACCAGCATCTTGGAAGGGTTAATGGAGCCAGTCACAGAGAGTTCACTTATTGGCCCTCAATGGAGGACATTTTTAGGGATCTTGAATGTTCCATTCAGAATAGTCCTTTTGACTATTTCACAGAACTGTGATGCTGCTGACCACCTGCCAATGCTCTTGAATGAGCTTGCCAGTCTCATGCCATTAGAGCACAGCTATCCTCTCCCCAGTACAATGGACATACCATATGCGTCTGGCAGCCATTACCATGAGGACAGTGATGGGTGTGTTGTGGATGAGGCATATAATGTTTTTGAGATACTTGTAAAATCACAATGCCCAGGTTTTTGTCTCTATGATACTTTCCCTATTCCATATAGTTGTGCAAGTCCCTATCTTGGGTTATGGATGATAATCCTATGCATGACTGCAAGTGGTCTTTCTTTGGGTACCATTACTTTGGTCCCTTAGATTTTGACCTACTTGAAGCAAACAACTCTCACATCCCCTTATGGAGATTTGCAGAGAGGGGGACACCATTTGTTAAAACCTGGTGTAATCCTCTTCCACACACTCCCAAACCTTGTCATAGTCACAAGTCTCAGTCTGCCAGAGCTGCTGCTTGCAGACTGAAACACTTGGCTAATCACTTATTGAATCTTCCTGATTCTATGACTCATCCTGAAAAGTCATTCCTTTTCAAACACTTTCTGATGGACTTCTGAATAGATGTCTGAAGGCCTTTCAAAACAAATTCTGAAACTTAATGGCCTTAACTACACCTTGTGGTCAGTTCTTATGAAGGCATACATGCAGACTCTTGGCATTATGGACATTGTATCCAGTGCAAAACCAATGCCTGCTGATGTGGCTCATCAGGAACCTTGGAAGATCTTGGACACATGTGCCCAAGGTATTATTACCTTGTACTGTGATCTGGTGGTCACTATGTCCATTGGTGGACAAGAGACTTCCAAGAAGAAATGGGACAAACTCAAATCTAAATATGGTGAACCTTCTGCCATGACCATGTTTATGGAGTTTCAAAGGCTTATATGCACTCAAATTAAGCCTAAAGATGATATCATAATCAAAATTTCTGAAATTACCATGATTATGACCACTATCCAAGGCCAGGGCATCAATCTAAATGATAAAATGAAAGCCCTCATTCTCATTCACTCCATGTCCCAATCTTGGGAACAAGCTCTGGTCAACATACTTTTGTCCATTGCCACAAATTAATTGTCCACTGATACTGTTGTTCCCAGAATGGAAGAAGTCTGGGCTCACAAATCTGGAAGGTCACTACTCCCACAACAAGAAAAAGCATCTATGTTATGCCTGAGCACAGTGACTTCTTCAAATGGAATAGGCATGAAGCATGTGAGGGGGAGTCTACAGGCCAAACATGTTGTAACCCCTATGGCTCAGTTATCTCTGAGGTCCAACAAAGGTTTGCTCCTTCTGGTGAGTTCTTCTGAGATCACATGGAGGAGGGAACAAGGACAAAAGAGAAGGAAGTTAGCTGAGTTGCAAGCTATTGAAAAACTGAGGATACAAGATGGAGTATGTGGGTTTATATACTCCTAAGTGTGAGTACCATACTAGTTGTGACATGACACATTGCGACACATATCTGCAGTAATCAACAAAACAATCAGACAAATAAATAAAAAGGGAGGAGTCATATGGTGTCATATGATGGGGGTGGGCAAGGGAACAAAGGCCATACCAGCAGTGCAATCAATGTGCAGTGAGGGGCTAGACACTGGAACTATAGTATAACATATGAGCAACATAAATGAGTCAGAACAAGTCCAGGCAGAACAAGAAGGAAACATGTTGTCCATCAAAGGGGGTGGTGGAACACCAGATCAAACCAGAGGCACAGTCTTGACAGGTATTGGAAATACCTTGACAGCAGGAGATCTGAAAGTGCCTCATAGCATATGAGCCCCTAGAATGGCAACTATTGCAAGAGACATGAGGAGGCACATGATGCACGTGACCATGAGGAGTCAAAAAAGGAAAGACCCCTGACATGGGCATAACATCACCCCCTCCCTACAGTCCTCAGACCCTTGAAGACGAGCCAGAGGCATTGGCAGAATGGGTGGAAAGGGGTCTGTGAGTAGTGTAGACATGGGAACATGTCTGAGCAGTGATGGGTGATGAAGGTGATGGAGTCGGTGGTTCCTTGAGGACTGGAGTAAAGCAGGAGCCATGTCTGTTGCAGCAAGACCAAGGTCCCAAGTAATGGCACTGGAAGCATGCATGTGGAGACAGGACATGGTCAGTGGGGACTGGTGACTGTCCTCCAAGATAGAAATGAAGCTGATCAAGAGGGATGGGGAGGAAGGGAGTCACAGGGAGAGGGTCAGAGGAATGGACAGCATTATGATAGTGTTTATGAATTCTGGCCCATGACACATCCTGCAACAAGACCTCCCAGGCAGAGTTGTGAGTCCCTGTCCCAACTCGAGCAGCAACCTCTATACAAAGCACCCAAGTCAACAGAACTGAGTTCCAGGGCTTTCCATGCATCAGCCTTCTGTTGTTCCACTTGCTTCTCTTCTTTTTCTTTGCAGGAAACTGATGGTTCCTCTTGTTTCAGGCAAATCTGATCAAGAAGTCAAGAAGCCAGTGGGGCTAGGAACTCACTGATCTGTTGGTTTCAGAGATGATGATAAGCACCTCAGGTGACAGCTTCCAGAAGCTCTGATGATCCTTGTTCTAACATATTAATCATGATTATCTCCAACAGCAGGGTGGTGCCACTGAGTTTTTGAGTATGAGTTTTGGAGACAGCCACATTAATTATGTCTGTCACTTGGTAGATTTCAGACAACAGCCCAAAATACATAACCTGTTCTGGTGTGCACCCATAAATGTTGTCCCCATCATGGAAGATGTCAAGTGCCCTAACAACATCCAGGTAGTCAGCTGCTGCAACTGGTAGTCATGGCTCATCATCCCTGGCAAGGGCTGCAGTGGTGAGGAGGTCGAGGGCTGTGTGTTGTGTGCCATTGGAGTAGGTGGTGAAGGCAGTGCATAGGTGGGCAGGTTCAGAAGCATGGGTGGAACCAGCTGAGGCTGTTCAACTATGGGAGTCATTGTCATTGTGCACCTTACCCTTACCCTTTCCCTGCTGGTTACTGTCTCCTCTGGTAGGGACTCTGGCCTTGGGGGCAGGGACCTGCTTGACCAAGAAACCTGTGTGTGGATGCAGTTGGAGAGAGTGGGTGACAGGGGGTGATGTCATGCCAAGCTGCGAGATGGGGGATGAGGGGTATGAGTCAGAAAAGCTGGTGGCAGTTGTTGGAGGTGAAGTCGGGGCATAGACAGTGATGGGGGGGATGAAGAAGTCATCCCTGTCTGCTGCAGGGTCATAAACAGATTTTGCAAGGGGGAGGTCGGCATAGTCATTCTCTGTGTTGACAGAGCAAGGAGAGTCCACTAGTTATGAAGGTGGTGGGTGAGTTTGTACTGAGAGAGAGCTTCTGAAGCATGGTCCTTTATATGTTCCTTGGGTTCCCAAGTGTTTGATGAATGAGGGAACCCTTTCCATTTAACCAAATATCTTCGTTTACCTCTGTGCCCATCAACCTTATGATTGATGACTGACTCGACCTCCCATTCAATTTCATCATCCACTAGTTCCAGTAGCAGTGTGGGCAGAGCAGTGCCATAAGTGTCATTCTCAGTGTAAGGGAAGATCCAAGAGGCATGGAACACAGGATGTACCTTGCAGGTTTCAGGGAGTTCCAATCAGAATGTGACTGGAGAGACAACCTGAGTCACCTTGAATGGCCTGAGACATCAGGGCACAATCTTGTCACACTGATTCTTGATATGAAGATGCCCTGTTTCAAGGAGAACTTGATCTCCCACTTGGGGCAGTGTAAAAGACCCTTTTGAGTGCAAATGCATCAGGTCCTGTGCTTTCTTGTGCACAAGAATGGTGACATCATGATTCAAGGCCAGCCTTTCTAACCTTTCATCAACTGAGGGGACTGTGGTCATTCTTACTTCTGGATAGGGGGATGGGTCATATCCTAGGAGAAGCAAAAAGGGCATCATGTGATGGACAGAGTGGATTTGGGAGTTATGGGTGAACTTGGCAGACAGGAGCTTTGCAGACCATGAATTTGGTGCTTTGGCGCAGTACAGCCAAAGATACCCTTCCACTTCTTGGTTGACACATTTGCTTTCTCTGTTGGTTTGTGGATGGTAGCCTGTCAAGAGTTTAGGAGTTACCCCTATCACTTTGTAGAGTTCCTTCATAAAGGAAGACATGAACTGTGGTCCTCGATCAGAGATCACCAATTCAGGGACACCATATCAGGAATATATGAAATGATAAAACAACTGGGTGACTCCAACAGAGTCTATTGTCTTGTGACATGGGATGAACAGGGCAGCCTTTGAAAGCCCTTGATTGAAAACTGTGAGAATAGAATCATATTGTTGGTCTCTGGACATCAGAAGATCTGTGATGAGATCCATGGAAACCTGTTGGAATGGGAAGGCAGTTTTGGGTGTGTTGTGTGGGACAATGGGCAGTGTAGGCAGGTGAGTCATGACCTTGGTGGTCTGACATGATGGGCATCCTGCCATGTAAGCTCATATATCCTTTCCCATACCTTCCCACCATACCTCCTTTCGCATTTTTGCAAACATTGCTTTTTGTCCAGGGTGTCTGGCCAACTCATGATCATGATATGCACATGCAGTGGCAACAGTCTTCTGGTGGGATGTACAACTGAGTTGTCCTGAACCTTTTTGTTCCATCTTTTTCTATCATAACATTATCCTTCAGTTCTGGACCTGTAGAGTCCTTTGGTGTGTTATTTTTGATGTGCTTGTATAGGTCTGCGGATATAGCATAAACCCCCCACACTCCTTTTATGGGTTTCCTCAAAGGGTGAGCATCAGGTGATCTACTCTCCTTTGATGTGTCCTCAGATGGGTGAGAGTACAGCTTTGAGCCACTTTTTGAATGTGTAATCTGAGCAGGTAGTCGTCCTCTATGGCAGAGGTGGTTAATTTTTAGTTGTTTTTGTATTTTCATGATGGAAAAGGACAGAGAAACAAGGGGAATTTGAGACTCCACCCTCTTCGAAAGCCAAAGGTCTGGGGGAAGGACCATTGTCACACACCAAAGGTGTTTGGTGAGGTGGACATGGATGTAGCTGATGAATGGAGGTGAAGACCATAGCCCTCATGCGAAGAAGGACAGCCAGCAATGTCAGCAGTCATCCCTCGCACAAGAACAGGTTGTCAGTGCCAAAGAAAAAGGAGGAGGCGAGTTAAGCACCAATAAAGTTCTTAAGCGCCCATGTACGGCATTCCGGTTTTCGACGTATCTCCACCAATTCTGCAGACACCGAAACCATTCCCACACTCACTTGTAGTGCTCAGCCACACGATCCTACCTTCCAGGATTGGAAAGGATTTGTGCACTCCACACGTTTCTACAGCACTCCCTCCAAAAGACGCTCATTTCGCTAATTCTTCTGATATGGCTGCCTCCACATCAGTCATTTCGCTTGTCCCCTTTGCTAGGGACCATGGCTACATATATCTACCAGGAGCTCCTACCAGCTTCCATCCTGAAGCGTCCTGGTACATCCCACCCTCATCTGCCCCCTCTCAGCCCATCCAGCTTGGACAGCATGTTCTTTTTGTCAGTATGACCTCCAAGAGGACGTTCTTTGGTCGCCTCAGGTCTGTCATTCGCTTGGAAAGGTCTTATGTGGTCGTTTCAGTCTCTCCAGTCCAAGAAGCATATGGATCCTTCCTCCCTGCCCCCTGCAATGTCTTCATACCAGTCTTGTACATCATTCTTCCAAAATTGCGACAGCTACAGTATAATCTACTGTTCTCCACTCTCCCTGATCACATCCATGACGAGTATGATGCACATCTTGCCTCCTTGTTGCAAGATACAGCAGAAGATGCTCCCCCTTCATCCTCTCTTCCAACAGAGCCTCGTTCATGAAGTTTTTATTTGCTTCACTGAGAGGATGGTTTGGGGGGGAAAGTTGCAATCCCCTATGCTCCTGTCACCCCACAGACCCCCAAAGCTTGACACCTGTTGACATCTGACTCACCCTGTCTGCTTTTGGATGTACTATATTGGCATCAGATCAGCGCTGCCTCTCTGTCATCCCACTTTGGCCTAGAAGCGATCTCTTCAAGATGTGACATGCACAGCCTCCCCCTAATGTGATTCCAGTGCACTTTCCCAGTTCCTGACACTGCTTGACTCATACTTTGACATTCTGACTGTCTTTGACTCACCTATTGCCAATACTTACCAATCTTTTGACTTTGCTTACTGATTCTTCACTTTTTGGCTTACTTATCCTTACCAATGCTTACCAATGCTTTCCAAGACGATTACCCATCGCTTACATTCCTTACTCATCAGTTACCAATCACTTACCAAGTGTTTGCACCTTGTTTTCCATAGGCAACGCCCCTGTACTGTATATAAGTCACTGTACTTAGGTAGAAAAAAAAAGACATCAGAGAGCCCCTCTTGCTCGCAATTTATCATCTCTTAGCAAATCATTCATCAGCTTCGATAGTTGAGACTTTATTAAGGGTCTAGCTATCATCTACTTCACCTATTATCATCTATCATCCATATACTTCGCTCCAAGCCCTCCCTGAGCTCAGTACAGCTTAGGACATCAAATTAAGTCACCATCCATCCTTCTGTAGGCTGATAGCAGTCTACCCTATCGCTTTCTATCACATTCTTGCTCCCTCTTCATCAGGAGCACCCCCAATCCTCAGCACTCATCTTTGAGTGTTGTAGCTCACAAAAACCCTCCCAAAGAACAGGTTCTACCATCTAGGTACCACATAGGCACACCACCACTTGCTTTCATTGTCTTTTGTGTTGGTTTTTGGTTGGTTTTCACCACTGAACCACACTTCGACTCACACTGGGCCATTGGGTGAAGCAGCTGGAAGTCAAGACTTGGAGAACTGGAGGTAGATATAGATTGCAATTGGTAGAAGTCACAATCAAACAGCCAGATCCAACAACCCCTGTCCATTCTCCCCAATCCTCACCATCCAAGCATTCAAGGTCTTGCTCCCACAAGTACTTCGATGCATGGGTGGATTCAGCCTTTGATGGACATGAAAGCATGAGCCCACTGGTCCAGCAACTGATGTTACCATGGAAAAAGGTATGCAGCAGTTTGCCAACCCAAAAGTGGACTTCACATGGTGTGTCAGATGCAGAACAATTACATCTGTGAATGGGTTCCACAGAAGGGGGAGTTCTTGAAGATACTCCTGGAGCTGGAAGCCTCCCCAGAGCCAAGGAACTGCACCTGGTGTGGCAATGACAGGGTATACAGATGTCCAGATTGCTTGCATCAGCCCCTATTCTGCACAGAATGTTGCCAGAAGAGTCATGAGAGCCTGCCTTTCCACAGGATCCAACAGTGGACAGGGGACTTCTATGAGGAATCTGCCCTCCACATGGTGAGAGATCAGTTGGTTGCCCAGAATTACATTCACATCAAGACCCACAGACTGGCATTCAGATGCACCTAGGACATGGCAGAGCACCCCTGTCCCCATGCGATCACACAAGCCCAGCAAGCAGCAGGTGAACCTCTGCCCATGGATGATCAAGAATGGGAAGATGTGGAAGATATCAAAGAAAACCCAAAGCACCTCCATCCTCAAGTGTGGTCAAGACATCTCACCAGCACAGATGTCACAGGTGTTCATTTCATTGTAGTGAATTGGTGTGAATGCAAGGCTGCAGAAACCTGATACATACAGTACTCAGAGCCAAACTATTTCCCTCAATGTTTGAGAAGCCAAGCACCACATTCACATTTGCAGTTCTGGATGACTTCCTGAGGGACAACCTGGAATGTGGAACATCCAGTATGAACTATTACAGCAAGTTGTGTCGGATCACATCCAGTGTGTTTCCACACCTCGTTCCAGTAAGATTTGGTATTTTGGTTCCAAGTGTTGGAATGTCTGAAGGGTCAATCAGGATAGATACCATGAGCTGCTATGGGTTGCATGGAAATGGCAATACCTCAAGCTACTTGAATGGAATGGATTCTGTGGGACAACCAGGTCAGCAGAGAAAGGTGGACTGGCATTATTTTGTGCAGCATGCCCCCAGCCTGGAATAAATGTTGATACTAATGAGGATTTGGACCAGTAAGTGGCTCCAATAATGCAATCCTCATATGCTGACCTTCTCCAGCTGGCTGTTCACCCACATAGTAGTAATGGATGGAAACTTTGAAGCAGAACACATGCATGAGTGGAAATCCAAAGATCAGGTGTGGTTGATGGACAGACTAGGTTATATGGTGACCAATCCACACTACATGGACTATTTGAAGGCCACTCCACATATTGCAGAGGTATGAATTCATTCAACCTGTGCAAAACATGATCTGAGCTCAGGCACAGAAATCCACCTGAAACAACCACAGAGCTATCAGTCAGGCAAATGCAGCCTGGGGAAAGCTTCATGCAACCAGAATTGGGGCAACTGCATGTGCATGGCACAGATGCTTTTATCCACATTGTGTTGTTGACTTCCAAAAAGGAGAAAGGTATGAGGTTGAATCATTGATTTTGACACCCACTGATGGTGCTGCAGACAGTTGAACATGGACTACTCTTTGGCAAATGCATTGGGATACAATATGGAAGGGATCAAACAAGTGGTTTGCTTCTACAACATTAACTGCTCCTACATGATGAATCTGCAGAAGTGTGTGGGTTGAAGTGAGATGATTGATATCCCATTGTCACTTCAGATTATCCCTGAAATTGGCATATGGCATGTGCATGGGCACAAGAAGGAATGTTATGCATGGTATGCCCCACTGTTCATCAAGGGGGCTGGATGGGTAGATGGAGAAATCATTGAAACATTGTGGTCTGTCCTTAACATGGCATCTGCATCTGCACACGGGATGACCTCACCACACCACCAAGAACTGCTGGATTTCCAGATGAATGATTCCAACTTCATGAAGATGATTCAGATTGGTTAGTTTGAGGATCCACTTGCAGAACACTCTCTGACATCCAAGATTAAGTGGATAGCCTATCATGGAAGCTCAAAGCAGCTCGAGCAGCAGTGCCATTGGCGAGGCAGGCATATATAAAGCTAGATGAAGCCTTGACTGCAGAGCAGCAAAACAGCTGGTGAATGCAAGAGATTCATGCACTGCATGATCATGTTGATGACCCATCTGTCATGGACATCTTCAAAGTTCAATTAAGGGCAGGTATGGCATCCACCTTTTTGGATAAATGCAAAATACTGACATATCATGAGAAGCACCAACAGTGCATGCCATCAAACTAGCATTATTGGAGGAACCAAGACCCAGTGGAAGCCTACATGGAGCAGCTAGTTGGCTAGTGTGCAGTTTATGCTTAGAAGAGGCCATAACCTCACTTCACATGGACAGAAAGGACATCAGGGAACAGGCATCAGAATTGAAAGAATTGGCTATGGCACACCATGCTGATCACATTGCATCTGAACAATCAGGTTTTATCATGGATCTGCGATTTACTTGAAGCTGCACCTTGAAGCAGGCTCCAACACTTCCACCAGTGAATCTGTACAGCAGACTGCATTTCTTGATGCAAATTCAGAGCAGGATTATGCTTTGGATGATGGTTGGCTGGACAATGTGGGGGATGAGTTGCCTGCTTCAGATGGAACCCTGGCAGAACTGCAGGACAAACTGCCACTTCCATCTGCTCTTGGCATTGACACATGTTGAGCTTGAGGGCTTCAAAATCTTGCAGAAATGGAGCTGAAGCTTCGCACAGGTCAAGCTAATGATGTGCCACATGGCCTCCATCTTACATTGGCAGACAAGGTGGCTGTCTTTTGGGGGGTGGTGCACACAGCTAAGAGCTATTCTGCAAAAACTCAGGCCTGGGATATGATCCATGCTATCAATGTCTCAGTAAAACAACAGGCCATGATTTATAATCGATGCAGAGATTCCATGGTTGTACTTGGCATGGGTGCAGATATCTTAGGACATTATCAAGAGCTTCAAAAAGAAGACCTGGCTGTGCAGACAGCAGCCTTCTCCCAAAATGCACAGGAGCACCATGGAACCCATCTTCCATGGTTTTGGTTGATCGATGTCCCACAGGACACAGAATCAAAGAGTTGGATGTCTGAATGTATGTTGACCTTACTGTTCAACAGTGCTTTAAGGTTGATGAACTTTCTTCAATTAGTTTATTGCATTCATTGGCTGTGAGCAAAATCTGTCAAAGATCATTGGGAAGAAGAGGAAGAGCTTGTAATATCAGAATTTCAATGGGCTATAAGTTTCTTCAGATTTCAAGCAAAAGAATGGCATAAGATACAGATGGGAAGCAGTGCTATTGGAGCTCCTGGGGTGTGGTGTTATGCAGCAAGGCAGAGGATGATGTATTTGAGGTTGGCCGAGCATGCCAAACACAAATGGCAGGCCATGAATGTGACTGATATTCAGTTTGTTCTGGAGAAAGATTTGTAGTTAAATGTTAATGTGAACCTGCAGTTTCCATTCCCTGCCCTTGCATTCCACCCTGTAGCTGATGGGTGGGTCAGTGGGTACTTCACAGGAGATGTCCAGTGGCAAGCTAGCCCATTCATTCACCTTTTACATGTTTTATTTCCATTGTGGATATGTCTGGTATGACATGAGTATGTATGTCATTTGTCTTGAAAGGCTCTTGTGTCCACAGGCTGAGATGAATGGCAACAAACCATTGTTGGGAAACAGAATACTCATTTCTCACTACAGAGGGTGAATTGGTCACTAGTGACTGGCTGAATGCCCTTGGTTGTATTTCCATCTGTGGAGAAATATTTATCTGCTCATTTGCCAAGCTTCCACCTATCGAAATACATTGGCTCCTGCAATAGCAGAATGCAACATTTTCCCTGAATTGAACCTTGTGAATCTCACAATCCACTCATTTGCACATGTCCCACCTGTGGGCATACCTTGGATCCTATGTTAGCACAATGAGAATATTGCTTTGCATTTGCATCCAATGACTGATTGCTCTCAGCCTTGCATCTCACACAGTCCACTCATTTTGAAGGGTTCTGTCTATCAGGATCCATCAAATGCTGCATTAGCAGGTTGAGACAGTCCAAATCAACCTTGCATATTGCACAGGCCACTCATTTGGAAGGGTTCCATCTATCAGGATCCACAGAATGCTGTTTTCACAGGCTGACATCTTTCTGTGCATTGTTATCCTATTATTAGCTGTAATCTTGTTTTGTAACTCTCAAGTGAACACTGTAAATAGCATAGCCCACTCATTCACCAGGTGTCCATCTATTTGGATTCATCAGTGGCCATATTAGCAGACTGAGACCATCCCGCTATCTCATTTTTTAAGTTTCAAGTTAACTATTCTATGTCAAAAAGCCATGCATTCGCTAAGCTTCCACCTATCAGGATACATTAGCAGTTGTTTTAGTAGAATGAGATTATCCTTTGCAATTCTGTTAGCTGTCTAGCCATTATTGTCTTTTTCTCACTCTTAAATAAAGGTTGAATATGCGATGTGGCACAAGTGGTCAATTAAAATGGAAATACAAAATGACATTGTATGTACTGTGGAGGAGTAAAATGATAGATGGCCTCATTCACCCTGCTGTCCTATCTGCCCTTGTCTCATCTGCCAGGGGCCCTAAGAGATTGATGAGATCATCACCCAATGCTTGTCCATATACCTAAATATGCAGAGCCTCTAGCTTGCAAGCCATCCTATCCAGCATCCGCATGGTTTTGTCCTGTTGTATTTGAAAATCATACATTCAATCCTCATAGTATTGGCGGTGGGCCTCAGCATTGCAGAGTCAACATTCCAAATCTTTGATTCACTCTTTGATTGTGTTGGACATTTGCAACACCTTGGCGATTGGGGCACAGACGGGTGACAGTGTGCTGGGAGTTGCAGCAGTTGCAAGTTGGACAGGTGCTGCTGTTGTTGATGGGTGGGTGTCTGCTTTGAATACAAGGGTTAACCATGATAATTAGCATAAATGTAGATTGATTAAACATACCTGCTGCCATAGATCCCTCTACCTCTTGCGCAATGGATGGGCCAGCCTTGACAATCAAATCCACTTGTACAGCAGCTGGGATTGGGTGGGAATCCCTGCATTTGAATGCAGGAATATGAATCTCTAAATAAAATTTGAGTCAGCATAAATACATGAAATTGTGAACATACTGAGTGAAGATCCCTCGGGGATCATCTCTCCCTGGTTGGAGGGCCCAACCCTGGCGTTGATGGCTTTGGAAGCCATTGAAACATGCCACTTTGGGGGATGTTCCTTTGGACTTTGGGATTCTTGGGCCTCCATCATTGGGGACAGACTTCGAGCTCACTTTTTTCCCCTGGCTCATGATGGATTCTGTTGAGTTGGAGTGGCAATCCCACCTTTGGCATGGCTACATTGAATTTTGTGACCATTGCATGGGAAGCAGGACTTCCTGGGGTTCTTGTAGCATTGGACCTTGCATCTGCAGCATGAGTCACAAGAATGGGGGTCAGGGGAAGGCATCCTTCTGGCAGCTATGGCAGTGCGACCATATAGTCTGTCTGATGGTGGACAAGGCTTGTGTTTTGATTGGCCTTGAGTGGGAATGTCTTCATCATCATTGGTTTCTGCTGTTGCCTTCCTAGAGTGGGATCAATGTCTGGATTGATGGGACATCATTTTCATGGCAGCTTTGTGCTTTTGCCTGCCTTGTGCTGGTTCTTCCTTGTCATCCTCCTTCTCTGGCACCTCATCTTCACCCTCATCATCCACCTCCATCCTGTGCAAGCTATCTGCTATCATTTGCTCCACCTCTGCCTCAGTCACTTTCCATTTGCCTTTGTTGCTCATAAGCATTTTGGTCTCTTGAGTGGGTGGTGTTGGTGTTGGCACAATGCAGGCCATAGGGAGGCCCAACTGGTGGTAGTTGTATTGGCACTCAACAATGTCGAGCCACTTGTGGTTGGTGACATTGGTTTTGGAAGGGGATAGGGCAGTCTTCCACTCAGGCCATGGGTGCTCAATTGAGCCAGGGTCTTCATGCCACTTTAAGAACATGTCAATGCCAATGAGGGTCATTGGAATCTCATCTGTCCTAGCGATGAGGTAGCATACAGCATCCTGAATGCATCAGTTAGTGAAAAAAATGTGATGATGCTATGACACACTAGTTCATCATTTATCACCTTGATGGCACCTCTCCACTTTGCAATCTTGTCCACCTTTCCCAGCTTGCTGCTTTCCACAATATCCTTGAAGTAAATTTGAAGGATGCAGTTGGCCACAGCATCAAGCTCAGGTGATTTCTTGAAGAGCTTGTGAGATGATGGAGTAGTTTGACAGTGAGAGTGGTGATGGTGATTGGAGAGTGGAAGAGTCAGAGGTTAAAGATGGATGATGAGATATGTGGATGTCACATTTTTTATCCCACCTATGAATGATTCCCATGGCATGATGGCAATACCAGTACTACAAGTCAATAATCCTGAATGCATATATGAAGCAGAAGCTCAGATAAAAATATGATGCATTGTTCTGGAATAGCATTGCTGTTTGTTTTGCATGTTTCCCATCTGCTCCAATGGTGGAGCCTGGCTCACAGCTACATAGACAGTGCCTGAGATTCCAACTAAATAGGCAAATCATCCAATGTGAAACACAATTTATAGTGGGAAATTCAGATACTCTATAGTGCAAGAGGTTCCACTTTCTTCATTTCTTGTCTTCCTGGGCCCATCTTATATTGTGACAGGGGGATAACCCAATTATGGATAGGCCCATCCATTTGGGGTGAGCTATCTATGATATGACAGATTGGCCCATCTTATGCAGTGCCAAGGGTTTGTAATCCTGTGATGGATGGATCAGCCCATCTTATGTTGTAACACTGGTTTTTGTTTTCCCTTATCTGCTGCCTGAAAATACCATGGATGGGCCTGTCCTTATGTAGATCCCTTTGATCTCCCTTTCTGCTGCCTGAGAATGCCTTACATGGACCATCCTTATGTAGATAGCTTGGATCTCCCTTTCTGCTGCCTATGAATACCATACACAAACTTGTCCTTATGTTGCAACAGGGGTGCATCTTGCTGGATGGGCCTGTCCATTTGTTGTGATGATATACATGATACTACTGAAGGGCCTGTCCTTACGTTGTGACACTATTAGATGATATTGATATTACTGACAGGCCCATCCATATGTTGCGACAATAGAAACAATACTACTGAAGGGCCCATCCTTACATTGTGAGCTATTAAACAGCATTACTGATGGGCCCGTCTTTATGTTTTGACAGGGTACATCTTACTGGGGCTGGGCCCACCCATATGTTGTGACAATATAAATAATACTACTGAAGGGCCCATCCATATGTTGTGATGCTATGCATGAGATTACTGATGGGCCTGTCTTTATGTTGTGACAATATAAATAATATTACTGAAGGGCCTGTCCATATGTTGTGACTCTATTAAATGATATTAGTGACAGGCCTGTCTTTATGTTTCAACAGGGTACATCTTGCTGGGGCTGGGCCTGCCCATATGTTGTGATGCTATGCATGAGATTACTGACGGGCCCGTCTCTATGTTGTGACAATATAAATAATATTACTGAAGGGCCTGTCCATATGTTGTGACTCTATTAAATGATATTAGTGACAGGCCTGTCTTTATGTTTCAACAGGGTACATCTTGCTGGGGCTGGGCCTGCCCATATGTTGTGATGCTATGCATGAGATTACTGACGGGCCTGTCTCTATGTTGTGACAATATAAATAATATTACTGAAGGGCCTGTCCATATGTTGCAACTCTATTAAATGATATTAGTGACAGGCCTGTCTTTATGTTTTGACAGGGTACATCTTACTGGGGCCAGGCCCACCCATATGTTGTGACAATATAAATAATACTACTGAAGGGCCTGTCCATATGTTGCAACTCTATTAAATGATATTAGTGATGGGCCTGTCTTTATGTTTCAACAGGGTACATCTTACTGGGGCTGGGCCCACCCATATGTTGCAATGATATAAATAATACTACTGAAGGGCCTGCCCATATGTTGTGATGCTATACATGAGATTACTGACAGGCCCATTGTGAGTCAAAGTGAGGTTCAGTGGTGAAAACCAACCAAAACCAACACAAAAGACAATAAAAGCAAGTGGTGGTGTGCCTATGCAGTACCTAGATGGTAGAACCTGTTCTTTGGGAGGGTTTTTGCGAGCTACAACACTCAAAGATGAGTGCTGAGGGTTGGAGGTGCTCCTGACAAAGAGGGAGCAAGAATGTGATAGAAAGTGACAGGGTAGACTGCTGTCAGCCTACAGAAGGATGGATGGTGACTTAATTTGATGTCCTAAGCTGTACTGAGCTCAGGGAGGGCTTGGAGCGAAGTATATGGATGATAGATGATGATAAGCGAAGTAGATGATAGCTAGACCCTTAATAAAGTCTCAACTATCAAAGCTGATGAATGATTTACTGAGAGATGATAAATTGTGAGCAAGAGGGGCTCTCTGATGTCTTCTTCCTTTTTTTTGCTACCTAAGTACAGTGACTTATATACAGTACAGGGGCATTGTGAGTCAAAGTGTGGTTCAGTGGTGAAAACCAACCAAAAACCAACACAAAAGACAATGAAAGCAAGTGGTGGTGTGCCTATGTGGTACCTAGATGGTAGAACCTGTTCTTTGGGAGGGTTTTTGTGAGCTACAACACTCAAAGATGAGTGCTGAGGATTGGGGGTGCTCCTGATGAAGAGGGAGCAAGAATGTGATAGAAAGCGATAGGGTAGACTGCTATCAGCCTACAGAAGGATGGATGGTGACTTAATTTGATGTCCTAAGCTGTACTGAGCTCAGGGAGGGCTTGGAGCGAAGTATATGGATGATAGATGATAATAGGTGAAGTAGATGATAGCTAGACCCTTAATAAAGTCTCAACTATCGAAGCTGATGAATGATTTGCTGAGAGATGATAAATTGCGAGCAAGAGGGGCTCTCTGATGTCTTTTTTTTTCTACCTAAGTACAGTGACTTATATACAGTACAGGGGCGTTGCCTATGGAAAACAAGGTGCAAACACTTGGTAAGTGATTGGTAACTGATGAGTAAGGAATGTAAGCGATGGGTAATCGTCTTGGAAAGCATTGGTAAGCATTGGTAAGGATAAGTAAGCCAAAAAGTGAAGAATCAGTAAGCAAAGTCAAAAGATTGGTAAGTATTGGCAATAGGTGAGTCAAAGACAGTCAGAATGTCAAAGTATGAGTCAAGCAGTGTCAGGAACTGGGAAAGTGCACTGGAATCACATTAGGGGGAGGCTGTGCATGTCACATCTTGAAGAGATCGCTTCTAGGCCAAAGTGGGATGACAGAGAGGCAGCGCTGATCTGATGCCAATATAGTACATCCAAAAGCAGACAGGGTGAGTCAGATGTCAACAGGTGTCAAGCTTTGGGGGTCTGTGGGGTGACAGGAGCATAGGGGATTGCAACTTTCCCCCCCAAACCATCCTCTCAGTGAAGCAAATAAAAACTTCATGAACGAGGCTCTGTTGGAAGAGAGGATGAAGGGGGAGCATCTTCTGCTGTATCTTGCAACAAGGAGGCAAGATGTGCATCATACTCGTCATGGATGTGATCAGGGAGAGTGGAGAACAGTAGATTATACTGTAGCTGTCGCAATTTTGGAAGAATGATGTACAAGACTGGTATGAAGACATTGCAGGGGGCAGGGAGGAAGGATCCATATGCTTCTTGGACTGGAGAGACTGAAATGACCACATAAGACCTTTCCAAGCGAATGACAGACCTGAGGCGACCAAAGAACGTCCTCTTGGAGGTCATACTGACAAAAAGAACACGCTGTCCAAGCTGGATGGGCTGAGAGGGGGCAGATGAGGGTGGGATGTACCAGGACGCTTCAGGACAGAAGCTGGTAGGAACTCCTGGTAGATATATGTAGCCATGGTCCCTAGCAAAGGGGACAAGCGAAATGACTGATGTGGAGGCAGCCATATCAGAAGAATTAGCGAAATGAGCGTCTTTTGGAGGGAGTGCTGTAGAAATGTGTGGAGTGTGCAAATCCTTTCCAATCCTGGAAGGTAGGATCGTGTGGCTGAGCACTACAAGCGAGTGTGGGAATGGTTTCAGTGTCTGCAGAATTGGTGGAGATATGTCAAAAACCGGAATGCCATACACGGGTGCTTAAGAATTTTATTGGTGCTTAACTCACCTCCTCCTTTTTCTTTGGCACTGACAACCTGTTCTTGTGCGAGGGATGACTGCTGACATTGCTGGCTGTCCTTCTTTGCATGAGGGCTATGGTCTTCACCTCCATTCATCAGCTACATCCATGTCCACCTCACCAAACACCTTTGGTGTGTGACACCATCTCATGTTGTGACAGGGGCATATCTTACTAGACAGGCCCATCCATCTGTTGTGACAATGTAATTGATAATACTGACTGGCCCATCTTTATGTTGTGACATGGGTGCATCTTACTAGATGGGCCCATCCATCTGTTATGACAATGTAATTGATAATACTGACTAGCTCATCTTTATGTTGTGACATGGGTGCATCTTACTAGACAGGCCTGTCCATGTGTTGTGACCCTGTAAATGATATATATTGAAGGGCCTGTCTTTATGTTGCAACAGGTACATCTTACTATGGACAGGCCTGCCCATGTGTTGTGATGGGCCCATCTTTATGTTGTGACAGGGGTGCATCTTACTGGACAGGCCCATCTATGTGTTGTGATGCTGTAAATGATATTACTGATGGGCCTGTCCATGTGTTGTGACCATGTAATTGATATTACTGATGGGCCTGTCCTTATGTTGGGATGGTGTATCTTACTAGATGGGCCCGTCTATGTGTTGTGACACTGTAAATGATATTACTGATGGGCCCATCTTTATGTTGCGACAGGCATACATGTTTCTATTGACAGGCCCATCCATGTATTGTGACCATGTGATTGATATTACTGATGGGCCCATCTATGTGTTGTGACACTGTAAATGATATTACTGATGGGCCCATCTTTATGTTGCGACAGGCATACATGTTTCTATTGACAGGCCCATCCATGTATTGTGACCATGTGATTGATATTACTGATGGGCCCATCTATGTGTTGTGACACTGTAAATGATATTACTGATGGGCCCATCTTTATGTTGCAACAGGCATACATGTTGCTATTGACAGGCCTGCCCATGTGTTGTGACCATGTAATTGATATTGCTGAAAGGCCTGTCTTTATGTTGTGACATGGGTGCATCTTACTAGATGGGCCCATCTATGTGTTATGACACTGTGAATGATATTACTGACAGGCCCATCTTTATGTTGCAACAGGCATACATGTTGCTATTGATGGGCCCATCCATGTGTTGTGACTGTGCAATTGGTATTACTGACAGGCCCATCTATGTGTTGTGACACTGTAAATGATATTACTGATGGGGATGCATCTTACTAGATGGGCCTGTCTATGTGTTGTGACACTGTCAATGATATTACTGACAGGCCCATCCTTATGTTGCAACAGGCATACATCTTGCTATGGATGGGCCTGTCTAGATGTTGTGACACCATAAATGATATTACTCCCAGGCCTGTCCATATGTTGCCAACTCTGTAATCTATCATAGATGGGCCCCTCTTTATGTTGTGACCCTATAAAGCATATGATGGGCGGGCCCATCCATATGTTGTGACCTTCTTCATAATACAATAGGCAGGCCTGTCCATGTCTTACAGTAGCTTAGCATACTTACTTGGTCACAGGCCCATCTATATGTTGCAGCATCCTTACCCTCCACAGGCCCTCCCATATGTTGTGGAATTGCATTTACAGGCCCATACATATGTTGCTCTCACTATAGGCCCTCAGGCCTGTCACAGGGTCTATATAAGTGTTGGCATTTTGGCATGCAGGCTACCTATATGTTGTGACTAAATGGACTACATGGGGTCTGCATGAACATTGTCAATGGCCATTGCAATATCATGACAAATGGTTTGCTACTCACCACTCATTCCCATTTGTCATGTTCACTCTCATTCAAAAGCAGGATGTGATGCATTCAGCACACCTTCAGATGCAATGAAAGGACTTTGAACAGGATGCATTGGCATTGTCTTTGATCACTGTCAATGACCTCAAAAAGGTGGAAGTCAAAGAGGCTAGACATCAATGCATAACAAATGCATGAGTCCATGCACTACACCATCATGTGACAGCTGCCAATGGCCATGTCGAGGGCTCAGACAACACTCATGCACAATACTGTGGCATGACTTGGGGAATGTGTCTTGTGTTTGGTGGGCCATCACTGTGGCTAACAATCAACCCCATCGATATTCATGATCCCATCATCCAGGTGTTTGCAGGCAAAGAGATTGATATGGACAACTTTAACTCCTCTCTGGGGCCTGACAGTAACTGCCATGTGGAGAACATCACTTCAAATCCATATGCTGCAGCTCTTTTTTTCAACTTTATTATCCACCAAGTGTTGGATACTCTGTTTGGGATACAGAAGAGGGGTAGTCAGACAACTAGTCACATGGGTGTCCTCAGACATCTCAGTGCATATTTTGGCATGGTAGAGGTGCAGGGCAGAGGTTTGCTTCATGTCCACATGCTCTTATGGCTGGCTCACACCCTGAACACAAGCAAGATTCAGGCCTTGTTCCAACAAGAGTCTTTTTGTGAACAAATTCACTCATACATCTCAACCAATATCTGTTCCCACCTTGATGACCTCACACCAAACAACATCATCAATATGCCCAGGGATCCTCAACTTGCATACTCTCACCCCCCTGACCCATATGTTTCACCCTGGTCAGTCATCAGTTGTCAATTCAAATGCCAGCTAGTCAGATCCCAGCAACTTCATTCTTGCTCTAGAGCAACATGTCTGCACATGCACAATGGTGAACTCCTTTGCAAGAGAAGAGCACCCTGACCTTTAAATGCCCAGGACTTCATCAATGAGTGAGGAAACTGGGGTCCAAGGTGGATGCATGGTTACATCGATGTGTATTGCCCATCATCGTTAACAGTGATGCATTGCAACAATGACTTGAAAATCAACACCAATGATGCTGATACAAAGGATGTCAGGTTTTACATCACTGCCTATGCAATGAAAAAGCAAAGGAAGTTGCACAACTTGTCTGCATTGATGGCATCGACACTACCATATCACCACAAGAATCCTTGATATGATGATGTGTGAGAATGCAACCACTTACTACTGTACTGCTGCATCAATGTGATCAATCGAGAGACAGAGTTGTCAGGACCACAGGTGATGTTGTATCTCATGGGTTTCAGTGACAACTTCACATCTCACAACTATGCCACCTTGTACACTGGTGCTTTATTCTCCTCTGTCAAAACTATGTTTCCTGAGCTTCACACATCAAGCTCTGGTGAGTAAGTGTTATGCCTCCATCAGGGGTCCTTCCTTTTTCAGCTCCTCATGGTCATGTGCATCACGTGCCTTGTTGCATCTCTAATAATCATCACCATCCTAGGGGCTTGAATGTTCCAGGGAACATACAGATCTCCTGCTGTCAAGGTATTTCCAATACCTGTTGAGACCATGTTGCCACTGTGATCTGGTATTCCACTGCCCTCTCTGATGGATGACTTGTTGTGTTCCTTCTTTTATGACTCATCTCTGACTCATTTATATTGCTTATATGTTGTACTATAGCTCCAGTGTCAGGCTCCTCACTGTGCATTGATTGTGCCAGCCAGTATAGCCCTCATTGCCTTCCCTACCCCATCATTGACACCATATGACTCTTATTTATTTGACTGATCATTTTGTTGACCACTGCAGATATGCATCACGACACGTCTGTCATGACTGGTATGGTACTTGTACTTAGGGGTATATAATCCTACATACTCCATCCTGTATCTGCAGTTTTTCAATAGCTTGCAACTGAGCTTCATCCCTTTGCTCTATCCTTGTTCTCTCTCAGTGAAAACAACCTCAGGGACTCACCAGTAGACAGAACCTCTGTTGGATAATTGCGATAACTCAGCCATAGGGGTTATGACAAGTTCGGCCTGTAGTCTCCCCCTCGTGTGCTTCATGCCTATTCCATTTGAAGAAGTCACTGCGCTCAGGCATAACAGTAAGTTCATTGAGCTGTTGGACATTGGGCACTGTCCTGACCGCATTCATAGAGTCAGTCAAAACATTGATAGGTCCAGTGATGACACCAGTGATGACAATGACATTGTTACCCTCAGCTCAACCCCTGCTGGTGTTTTGTTTCCTTGCTCACAAGTGCAGGACTATGTCTTTCACAGGCCAGAGTTGGAGGACTTCTGTCTTTTGGTGTTCATCATGGATATGTGGGAGGAGCATTACACACAGTCTCGGGCCTGCCCACCCACACTTTCTGTGCCCAAACATGGCAGGCCTGCACATCTGTGTTTGTACTATTCAGAGCAGCATCTGAAGTGGAAGTCACACTGTTGTGTCTGTCATGCCAGTGAACACAACACATTGCCTCATCTGATTGGACCCTGGTTTCCCCATGCCAACAACAACAGCATTCATGATTATTTTCTGGCATGTATTTTGGCATTGTTGAAACCATGGTGTCAGGCCTCCAACCTCAAGAATGATTTGGCATCATGGACTGACACATTCAAGGAGTTCAATGACAAAATGGAACCTTGGCACAGATGTGTGGTCACAGAGATACAATACTATTATGAGTCAAAGACTGCATGCAAATCCTCCCCCTCCAATCACAATGCTAGGCCAAGATCACAGGGCTTCCCAGAGGCTGAACAGCCCAGCAAGTTGGATTGCATCAGTGAATGGGACAGTCATGAGAGTCTTACACTGACAGAGGAAGACCTTGAGAACTTCTGGAGAGAACAAACATCTGCTTGAGAACAGAAACATGCGATGGAGGCAATCAACATTGGCACATGCAAAGGAGTGTTCTCTATCAACATGTCTCTCTCTTGTGAACATTCCTCTTCATTTCAGATTGCTTCTGTGCAAGACCAGGAGCTGCTCATTCTGTGGCAAAGGGAAATGGAGGTGATGGTTGCCAAACCTGGCATGACATTGCTCACTTTGCCATCTGATCCTCTGAGAGACATTGGCAGTGTGGATGCCAATGATGGAATGCTCCTCAGTGATAGTGGAGGTATGTACTTGCTCACCCAATTCATTGAAGAATTGACAGTGCTGTGGCCAGCTGACCTGGATGATCTATTGTGAGACCAATGCCATGCATACAATATTGTAAACTGGCACCTAGAACAGTTCTTGACAGGAGGCAATCCAGATCAACTGTGAATGATCATACCTGGAGAGGGTGGCATTGGTAAATCAAAAACAATTCAGACCATCACTGAGGACTTCATGCAACAAGGCATGGTGGGGATGCTAGTGAAGGCTGCCTACACAGGCATGGCAGCATCTGTCATTGATGGCAAGACATTACACTTCATAGGTTTGTGGCATTTTTGTCTGCACTACTATGTTCTCTGCTGATGATGTCTTTATTGCAGAGGATGGGTACAGTACGAAGAGCAAAGACAAGAGCACTTGCCTTATACTTGAGTTGAACAGTAGATTTGAAGTAAGCTTGAATTTGGGGCTTGAGTGTCTGTGAAGACAATTGAACAGTAGATTGTTCAATAGGGAGTAAGGTAGAAATCCCTGAGTTTATATACATGTAGCAGTATGCATGGACCAGTAGCATAAAAGGAAGGTGCTACAATGTAACTACTATATATGGTATAGAATAGCAGAGAATGCTATGGAATATGACACAATAAGTGATGTCATTCTGATGTCACTGTGGAGCTGTATCACTCAGCATGTCATGTGACAGTACACATGTATCAAAATGTGTAAGTCTAGAGTTGTCTAGACTGTTGGAACTATTAAATATTTCCAACAGTCTTTGTCTCCTTAGGCATGGTCCTGCTCAACAGCAGTAAACAATTGGTGCAGACTCTGAAGGCATTGGAGTTGTATTGGTGGGATAAGCACTATCTGATCATCAATGAAATCTCCATGGTTTCCTGGGAGTTCCTTGCCAAACTTTTGAATATCATCTGTCAGGCAAGGTCAGCATGTACAGGCATTGCATCTGAGGAGCCATTTGGCAGGTTGAATGTCATCCTTGTAGGGGATTTCCATCAATTTCCTCCCATGGCCTCCAAAATGTCTGCACCTCTTTACTGGCCTTTCAATCTTGCAAAGGATACAGAGGATCAGGTAATCAGTCAACAGATCCTTGAACAGTTTGACATTGTCATACAACTCAAGACTCAAGTGCAAGTGACTGATGCTGGATGGATGGATCTCTTGCATCATGTGTGTCATGGTAACTGTAAGGACCATCACCTGTCAATGCTGCAAGGGCTGGTGCTCTCTGACCCCCATTGTCTGGCAACTGACTTCTCATGAGCACCTTGGAGAAATGCTGTGCTGGTCACACCTCAACATGCTGTGTGTATGCATTGGAATTTGATGTGTGCTCAATCTCAGTTGGGGGACCTTGGGTCCTATCTGGTCATTTGCCCTGCATGGGATTCCATAGCCAGGCATCTGCTGTCATTGCCTGAGAAATTTTCTGTGGCTACTAAACCAAAGACTGGCTGCACATGAAACAGGCAGGAATGTGCTGGGCTGTCTGACAAAATCAAGCTTGCCATTGGAATGGAGGTGATGGTCACCTTTAACATCTTGACTGACCTAGACATGGTGAATGGTGTGTGAGGCCATATTGTGGACATTGTCCTTGACCCCAGAGAATGTGTGCAACCTTCTCCATCACATCAGATTGTGTTGCAGTATCTGCCTGCTTTTGTCCTGTTAGAAATGAGGTGTACCAAGGCAAGGTCCCTCCCAGGTCTGCCATTGGGAGTACTGCCCATCATGCCTCTTTCAAGAACTTTCACCATCATGATGACTTCTGGCAGCAAGTGTATGGTGACACAGATCCAACTCCCTATCATGCCTGCATTCACTTTCACTGATTACCATGCACAAGCACAGACAATCAAGTACTGCATTGTTGACATTGGTTCCCCCACAGACAAAATCACCCCATTCAATGCCTACATTGCTCTCTCCTGTAGCTGTGGTCAGGAGAACATTTGACTGCTAAGAGACTTTGACAAATGACTATTTATGTAACACCCCTGTGAGCACTTGTGCAACAAGGATCAGTGGCTGGAAAGGATGGATGGTGCAACTGAAGCTTGGTGGGATCTTATTGACACTGGTGTGGATGCATATTGAGGAAGTGCTGTGGCTGCACAGCTTGTGTAATCTGCCATCTGGATCTCTAATCTTCTGCATACAAAGATGTATGTTATATGGGGTTGTAGCACCATGGGTGGTGTCATGGGCCTCTAATCATCTACCCACGAAGACACGTGTTTTACGGCATTATGGGGTTGAATATTGAGCTCGAGCACGAACGCAGTAAACAAGGTGCCTGCCGTGCGAAACGGCCTTATTCTAGTTTTGCAAACCTGTCACTGACTGGTCGTGACCGCGATTCCGTCATTCCCTGTCCCTCTGATGTTCGCTGGCACTGTGTTTTGATTGCCCGATGGTCCGCTCATATCCGTTAGACAAAGGAATGCTCCGTTTGCAAGTTCATCAGATCTAGACTGATTTTTACGTGTTCCTTGTGATCGCGTGACTGTACGACGTCATCTTGGACTCTGGAGTATAAAAGACTCAGAGACCAAGCGCCACCCTCCACTCACATCGTCTCTTGCACTTCGCCTCTCTTTCCAAATACTGTCCATACATACCCATCGCATCTTAGTATCTCACACACGATGGTCCAGTCCGTCACCAAGGTCATATACAGGCCCGATACGCAATCCACGGAAGAGTTCGTTGCGATGGTAAACACCGCAGAGGTAAAGATCCAGTATCATGGGTGCTCGGATCGATGCGCTGATCTCGTTCATCGTACAGTTCAAGAGGTGGAAGAATGGAGGTGCGTTGTTTAGCCAGCGCCCCCTCCCGGCAACGAGATCTGCATCCCCAGCCATCCTGACTCTAATTCATCGCAGACACTAGTATACCGCTCACAGAAGTAGTCGACTGTAGGCACTTCTAAGTTCCACTGCGTGGAGCATTCCCATCATTGATCTTTCTTCTTTGTTTGCAGCGTTTGAGGTGTACCATTCTAGCCAAGGCCACCTACTTCGTCCATCACGTCAGCAACTCGAGAATGTGTTTGGGACGTCGAAGGACGTAGATGTGTTGACAACAATCCTGCAAAACGGGAAGGAGCAACCAGTGAACGGCTTTTCTAATGGTCTGGGTGTCACGAATATCGCCAGGACGAATGCCGTGATCGATTGCAAGGGCAAGGGAACGTCTGGCATCTAATCATGGCGAACATTCTCGAAATGCATTTGTACTCTATTGTGTAGCAGTAATTGTACGGCGTTCATTCATCAGGCCATCATCCTCGTGTAGTTTCCGGATGTGCCTTGTCGAAGATATCGTGGCAAATTAGATGCTAATGACTAGATCATCGATGAGTCCAATCTCATCTAGCTAGTATCCTCCACTATCGCGGAGGTGGTATCACGGCCTGCCAGCAGTTTCAGCCCATTCCTTGCTGCCCATCTGTACTAGCCTCGAGCAGGCGCGTGCAAAAGCGAAAATCTCCTCCTCGCCGGTAAACATCGAGCTCGTACAGGCGACTTCAGGCGGAAGACCCTACGTAATCAGTCGTTCGTTAGATCTACCACGTGCCCACTTATAGTCAAAGCATAAGTACGGACCAAGTCATCCATGACGCTCCGCATGTGATCCGAAATTTGCCCTTTAGCTGACGTGCCGTCGTCCGAAAAGATCTGGAAAATGGGTACCTCGGATAAAACGAATAGCTTCACCATGGATTCATAACATGCGTCGATGAACGTTATGAAACGCCGGGCCTATGGAGAAGTTCGTGAGTCAAACGATTAATGAAATGACAGCGGGGGTACTCGCCACATCCTTCCGTCCAATATCCAGCTTCGGAATGTCCGTAATGAAAATTGTGCCGAATGTACGCGTGATCTCGAGGTAATCTGCTGCACTCAGTGGACGTGCACAGAGTTCTTCAAATGTGAACCTCGCGACACGCGACGTAGAGAGAGGGATGTGTATGGTGCGTCCGAAGGTCGTTAATGGTCGATTGGCAATGACAGGATCCGCACTGGATGATGACGGAGATGGCGAGGTGGTCAGGGAGTGGAATATCTTATCAAACTCGGCTTTATTCTCGGGAGTGGGCGGGGAGTAGTAAACATGCGAGAGTGCACGTGGAATGCGTCTATAGTCTGATAGCGAACAGGTATGTGAGTGTCGAGTAACACAAATGAGAACAGCAAACACGCGGACCAGTTCCGGAATCTAAGTCAGTGACTTGAAACTGAGACTTGAGAAGTTCTATGGCGGGTATAAAGCTCGAACGTTGAATGCCGTTCTTGTAAAGGTCGTCCGGATGTCGACTAGTGAGGACCGTTGTAAGCACGACGATATCCGTGTACGAAGATCAAGGACTTACTTGCTGGTGATGACCATGACGACACCATACCTCAGCAAGCTCTCGAAGAGTCTCCTCAGGATCATGGCATCTACAATATCGGTTACCTGGAACTCGTCGAAGCAAAGCACATATGCCTCCCTCGCCAGGTCCCTCGCGACAGGCGCGATGGGATCGCCGCCGTCCTGCACACCCATTGCCACCTTAGTGGCATGGATACGTTTGTGCACGTCGATCATGAAGGCATGGAAATGTACGCGGCGTTTACGAGTGATGGACGGTGGGAGAGAGTGGTAGAATAGGTCCATAAGCATGGTCTTGCCCGTTCCGACGTCGCCATATAGGTATAATCCCTTTGGAGCGTTCTTTGGAGGCTCCTCCGGCAGTGAAACAGTGTTTCTAGCAAACAAGCGGGAGAAGAGTGTGGGTGCGGAGGTAGACGGTGGAGAGGGAGGAACTGGGGGAGGACTGTAGGACTGTAGACTGGTATAAAAAGACTGAAGATGCTGCTTCACGATGCGCCGTTGGTGTGGGTCTGGCTTGAGTGTTCCGGCTGATACAAGAGCGTCGTATTCCTGGAGGGGTGGCAGCGGTGGGCTGACCTGATGAGCCGGAACGGTCAGCTTGGCGGAGGTCAGACGAGCACTGGCTGTATTGAGGATGGACGGAGCCGCACTCGGTGTCCCTGCGACGGTGGACTGGCTGGCCAGATGAACAGGCCAGCGACGGGGCCAGCGAAGCCGGTGTGCGCGAACTGTCCTCATCGACATCAAAAGACAAGCGGTAAAATAGTGAATTCACATGTTAACTTGACACCATGGACGACGAGACTTACATCCAGCTGCTCCTCACAGACTCAAATCTGCCCACCGGATCGTTCGTGGCGTCCTCTGGCCTCGAATCATTCTCCACACACGGTCTCCTGTCCCTCGCACCCTCCAAGTCGGACGGCGCCCTCGCATTCGTACAGGACAATCTGCACAACCACGCACACAGCGCACTCCCGTTCACATCCGACGCCCACACCCTCGTATGTGTTCTCTCGGAATCGGCCCAGATTGACCAGACACTCGCTGCATTGACCACTCTCGATCGAGCCTATGAATCCATGACCCTCAATCACGTCACACGACGGGCATCTACGGCGCAGGGAACAGCCTTGTTGACTCTCTATGCGAGGGCTTTCGCTCTGTCATCCACCTCAAAGGTCATCCCGACCCTGATCGACAGCCTGAAACTCGCTGTCCGACGTGGGGAAACCCACGGTCATCTTCCCGTGTGTTGGGGCGTTCTTACTGCTGCACTGGGCCTCTCTCTGTGTGAGTACCGGTCCCGCATGTGCAATCCATGCGCTAGATGAATATCAATAATATCATCATCCAGCTCGGACGCAGCATCTGGCGCTGTTCCTCCATGCCCGTTCCATCCTATCTGCTGCAGTACGCATGAATACGATCGGTCCCTATCTCGCTCAACAGATCTTACTCTCAGACGTAAAACCTCTCGTCGACGCCGTGGTTGCCGAATGTTGCGATCTGCGATCAGGTCTACTTATGACTGGAGAGGAAAACATCGACTCCAATCTTGACCCCGACGAAATGACATACGCAACTGGCCCTGCTTCGACATGGCCTCTGGGGGAAATCGTCGCCATCAGACATGATTTGCTGCATTCACGGATATTCAACAGCTAGTTGTCCCTCGACTCTCCCTCGCCACTAGTTTCATCTGCATTATAGACACTACGTACTCCCAGCCAGCGCAAGTCTTGCCGCAACCTCTGCCTCACCGCGGACGAGGTTTGCAAGATAGCTTACCATGAGGGTATCCTGTAGACTCGTAGCCCACCCGCCTTCTTCATCAGGCACCGTACCAAGAACGCTCCATAGATACCGGCCTAATGCAGGATCAGGCTCAACGGTGCCACGCAGAACCGCTTGTACATATGCAAGCACGCGCGAAAGTGCGGAGGACGTAGAAACGAGAGCGTCGTGGAGATTCGACAGTGGTGTTGTCGGTGCTGCGGTACCATTTGGAGAGGATGAGGAGGAAAGGAGGAGATCGACTGAAGATCAAAGTATTTAGTATAAAAACGTCTGAGGGCCAAGGTCAGACCGAGACTCACGCCCTGCTCGTTCAGTATCGTGGAAGCACAATTCACAGGGGATGGGTACGAATACGCAATTTTCTGCTTTTTGGGTGACACCTACTGGCGAGCTACGGGCGTGTGTGATTCTTAGTTAACTAGGTATCTGCAGGGGCAGAGCACTTACCTGACATATGCCCGCACGCCAGCACCAACGCCTTCCTCCGTGCCCGTGTCAAGAGCAACATGTACGGCTGGATATGACGCCGTTTCTTGCTCGTAAAAGTTCTGTATGAGGGCTGAATACGTGCCTAGCCCATTTTGACCTTGGCCCTGTGCAAGGCCCTGCAATGCCTGCTTCTCTGCACCACCGGTAGCATACCAACCTACGATACTGAGCTGCTCTTTATTTGCATCTCCACGCCCGCGGACGAACATTTCGAACATGGAGCGATGGTACTCCATATCCACAGCGACCTGCTCCTCCGTCTCGGAGTGCAGGACTGCAAATGCATGGGTGACGCTCACGGTCGAAGGCGTCGGACGCGTGCCCAGGAGTGTTCCGATCACACGATGCTGTCGGTCCGTACGACGGAGGTAGTGATCGAGGATGGAGAAGAGCGCGGTCGGGTGAATCGTGAGCGATGTTGGACGTGGTCTGCAGACAATCTATACTTGGTTACACATTTCTAGGACGATGGGGTGAACCCACGGCGTAGTGGAATGGTTTGCCTGCGACGTGTTTTGCACGCAGATCGCTGAATTCGACGGTCCCAGCGTCATCTTGGCTTTTGGTGTTGTCGTGTAAATCAGCTGCGACGATCGCAAAACCTGTGTCGGAGTTGGAAACTCCGTTCTTTTTTCACTCGACTCAACCACCGAGAAAAATGCCCTCTGAAGAAACAAAGGTGCGCCCTGTCCTCATGCATGGAGAAGAACCAGATGCGAACAAAATACAATGACAGGAACGCATTACCAAGGTCGTAGACGTCGCTCGTGTGCGTATTTTGTGTGCACTTTTCGACGCAAAACTGACAGCTTAGGTCTCGTAGACGGTACTCCACTATGGCTGGATACCACTCATCATATACATTGGGTACACGAGGAGCTCGCCTCAACCGACGGTCATCAAGTGCGTCCTGTGTTTTTGTTTTTCGATGAATCGTTTTTTCTCAACTCTTGTTATTGTACAGACTGCTAAGTCCGCTCGCGTGACGACACACGGTGGCAGACCTACCATTCCAGGCACATGCTTTTTCCATCGACAATGCACCCATGTATCATATAACCTCCCTAATACACTAAAACTATACGCGCTCTCCCAGCTCTGTCATTGGCATTCATGGTATTGTGACACGCGAAAACTTAAGAGAGATTGACTTGCAACGAACGAGTTGAACACCCTGCGATCATCCTGTTACAAGGTGAGGCCCATGCTTAAATATTCTTTCCTTACTTGTTGCAATGATTCCAACTACGTGGTGGTCCCTCCCTTGTTCCTCAATCGGAACGAGTGCTGACAGGGACCCTGAAAGCCTTGCCCTGCTCAGCCGTACCTGTGGGTGCTGGTTGGAGTGCCTGGCCATGTGGACGTCTGAGGCCAGATATGAGCGTTCTTTTCCGTCCCTAATCGTTCTTGCCCATAAGCAGTACTCACGCAGATTACTAGATTATCGCTGAAATTATATTGGCACGTATAATACTTGTTTGCAAGGAATCAGTACGGCGAGTATGCTACAATAATAGTCAGGGGTATTGTTGTGCCACATGGTGTCCAAATTTCTCATCCAAAGCCCGACCCTACAAGTAAATCCGCCTCAATTCGAAGGCACTGGTTATCCTCAAACACATGGGACACAACTTGGTAGCACCCAAACATCGCAGCCAGCACGTAGCACAGCAGGTGTGCCAACAACCAGTGGACACCGTGGGGTCGGTGTACTGTGAAAGGCATACACGACACGTCGGAGCCGGAGGCTAGCAAATGATGTCGATCCAACATACCTCAGTGCACAAAAAATCAGGAACGTACGGTGGTGTTTATCTTTGCCTCCAACGCTGTAATCAGCGCTAGATGATCGCCCCTCGAACGGGCAGCGAGTATTGTGAGGTCAAGCTCGTCCGTAGAGTTTTCGGTGGTCGGAGCGGTATCTCCCGACTGTGAATCGGACTGTAGAGGCGTTCGACCTTCAACGGAGGTCGAACCATGAGTCGATTCCTGCAGGCCCTGTCGGTCATGATTGGAACGCTCGGCATCGAAACTGTCCCCAGTGAGACCAAGTATGTCTGCTTCCCCAAACTGAGCGCCTCCAAATACAGCATCGTCCGTCCCGTCGATGTCGATATCCTCCTCCGTATCCTGCGTATGTATGCGCATTTGTATACCCGTTCCCCTGAGACTTGCAGCCGTAATGACTCTGGTGCGCACGCTCCCGTCTCCATTGCCATCACTGCCCACGCCACCGCCTTCATCAACGTCTACCTCCAGGTCCTCACTCACCTGCGTGCCCTGGATGATCTCCCTCTGTCGCTCTACCTCGGCGCGCCGACTCTCATATGCAAGACAGGCATCGACATGTGCCTCGACAACATCCCTATCACCCCTTACGTTTTGTCCGCAAATGGGACACCCTATACCTGTGCCCTCGCCATCCCCTGCGAGGTAGGCAGCTTCCTCGCGTGAAAGCTCGCGCAGGCGTGTTTGGCGAGCTCTGCGCCTGCG
>NW_026260938.1:0-47755 GCF_024613125.1 Pisolithus orientalis | reverse complement strand
GCTGGGAAATGCTCTCTGATTGGGGGAAGAGTTTTCATGCCAGACAGCTCTGACATTTCTAGGACAGCTGCAGGTCAGAATTTCAAAGAAAAGATCAATAACTTCCTCACCATGCATGACTTGATCATTGCTTTCAAAAACCTCATCTCAGTTCAGTGACCCAGCCAGCAGTCATCCTCATCCCACAGGTGTGATACTCCTCCCCATCTCATCAGCACAATGTTCTTCAGCAATGGGGATGCCTTGGAATACCAAGTTGACTTTTACCCCTCTTCCTATCTAGTTGACAAAGACCTAGAGGAGGAGGCTGATGAAGAGGACCAACATGCTTTAGCAAGAGCTTATGCATGGGTAGAAGAGTTGAAGAATGTTATAAAGAAGAAGAAGACAGCTTGCTTTGATGGTGTAGAAGTCCCAGCTCATTGTCAAAGACTGGCACTAGCAGTCCCAGCATTGGCCAACACACCAGAGCCCCTATCCCAGTTAGTAATCCCGCTCCAGCTAACCCCACCTCTTCTTTGGAAGCCCCAGCAGCTGGAAAAACTCCAGTTTCTCCTAATCTTACAGATCTCTGGAAACTTAAGCCATCTACAAATTCTGCACCTCAATTCTGTTACCAAAGCAGTTTTGATGAGGCTGTGGCAACCAAGCAGATCATAAACCAGATCTTAGACACAAAGATGGAAATCTCCACTAAAGACCTATTAGCTGTCAGCCTGGAGATTCACAAGCAGGTCAGAGAACTGGCTGTGACAAAGAAGATAATGATTGGGAGTTTAGAAACTGCATCAGACCTGACACCCTCAGCTGCCTGGGCATCCTATGAGCAGTACTGGGTCAGAGAGACAGAAGGGAAGTGTGTAGGCCTCACTATGGCTCCCTTACATGCTGTTGATGGAATCTTGATGGACAAACTTCACATTGAATGTATTCTGGACAGTGGATGCCAGGTAGTGGCCTTGTGATGGGAGTTGTGGGAAGCCTTAGAGGCCCCTCTCCATACTGACATGACCATGACCCTTGAGGCTGCTAACCAATCCAAAGAAAGCACCATTGGGGTCATAGAGAATGCCACCTTGTGCATAGGAAACATCAAAGCCCATCTACAAATCCAAGTCATTGATCACACACCTTTCAACTTACTGCTCTGTTGACCATTCATCTGCCTACTCTCCAGTGTCCTTTGTGATTTCCCTGATGGAGAACAGTCTCTAGAAATCCATGACCCTAATTCCAGGAAACAGGTTTTAGTTCTGGCATGTCCTTGCAACAGACTACAACCCCTTCCACAATTCATAACTTCCAAAGACAAAGAAGACTTCTTTGTGCAAAAACATATGCATCGCCACATGAATCCACCCAAACAGGGTTTTAGGACTCATATGAGCTGTGAGGAGACCAGGACTGCACTATCTCTGTGTGTTCTCATGTGTCTGATCCACCCTTATACCCTTTGAAGTCTACCACTCTTTTGCCCACAGACACTGCCATAAATTCTGCTGTGTTTATCTACAATTTATGAGGCAACAGTATGCCCCCTGTTGATCCCTTTGATACTAGTTCCATTTCTCTGACTGATCCTTTCTTATTTTCAACTGCTACCACCATTTCTCCACTGACAATCTCTGCCTTATGCTCTACTTATCAGTTCAACCCCATTTATCATGTCTTAAAGTACAAACCTGTAGCAAGGAAGGTGAGGCTGGTACCAACATCAATGCCAGTGGAATCCTGGGTAGAACATTGGGAGGCTGAAGACCCACTTGCAGGCCTGCCTGTCTTACCTACTCATCCCCCTCCATTCATGCCAGGTTCCAGGTTTACTCAGGAAAGAGCTGACAAACTCAATCTGGACCTGGCAAAGTTCCTTTGGGCTGCAGAATTAGACTTAGTGCAATGGTTGATCAGGGAGCAAGAGGATGCCTTCGCTTGGGACACTTTGGAAAGAGGGACCTTTTGAGAGGACATGTTCCCACCTCTGAAGATACCTATGCTAGCCCACAAGCCTTGGGTCAAGCAAAATATTCCCATGCCTCCTGCTAGTTTCTGTGAAGTCATTAACATCATCAAAGAAAAGATTTCCATGGGGGTTTATGAACCATCTACTTTGTCCTGTCACTCAAAATGGTTCTGTGTAGTCAAGAAGGATGGAAAATCTCTGTGCCTTGTCCATGACTTACAACCTCTAAACACAGTTTCTGTTCAGGACTCAGCCATTCCCCCCTTCATCAATTCAATCACTGAAGCCTTTGCCTGCCATTCAGTCTACAGAATTTTAGATCTTATGGTCAGATATGACCATTGCACTATTCACAATGATTACCATGACCTCACTACCTTCCAAACCCCTATTGGCACCCTTCAACTCACCAAACTTCCTATGGGCTACATGAATGCCATCCAGATTTTCCATGAAGATGTCTGTTGGATTTTGAAGCATGAAATTCTGGAAGTCACCATTCCATTTATTAATGACTGTCCTATCAAAGGCCCCAAATTCCACTACCAAAATCCAGATGGAACCTACAACACAATTACACAGAATTCTGGGATTAGACACTTCATCTGGGAGCACCTGCAGAATGTCAACCAAGTCTTGCATGCCTGTGTCATGCAGGAGCCACTGTGTCAGCAAAGAAATGTATCATCACTGTGCCATCCATCATAGTGGTTGGGCACAAGGTGTCATTTGAGGGCAGAATTCCAGACAAAGCTAAAGTCCAAAAGATTAAAGATTGGCCTTATTGCACAAATGTTACTGAAGTATGCAGATTTTTAGGTCTCTGCTTGTACTGCAGGATCTTCATCAAAGACTTTGCCAAACATGCCTGTCCACTCATCAAGCTGACCAAGAAGGACATCCCCTTTGAATTCTGCAATGAACATAGGGAAGCAATGGAGTACTTCCACCAGGCAATTGTCTTGTCCCATGTGTTGCAAACTATCAACTATAATTCCAAAAGGAAAGTCATCTTAACAATTGACACTTCTAACACCACTGTTGGGTACCTCCTCATGCAGGAGGGGGAAGACAGAAAACACTACCCTGCTAGGTTCAGCTTGATAACCCTCAACAATTGCAAGTGCCACCACAGCCAAGCTAAGGTTGAGCTATTTGGACTTTTCCATGCCTTGCATAATGTCCAGCTTCATATCTTCAGTGTGCAGAGTTTAGTTGTTGAGGTGGATGCACAGTACATCAAAGGGATGATTAACAATCCTGACTTACAGCCCAATGTGACCATAAA
Source organism: Pisolithus orientalis (assembly GCF_024613125.1). Classification (NCBI taxonomy): domain Eukaryota; kingdom Fungi; phylum Basidiomycota; class Agaricomycetes; order Boletales; family Pisolithaceae; genus Pisolithus; species Pisolithus orientalis. The sequence goes on along the minus strand of NW_026260938.1, from coordinate 44,507 downwards.
CCATTGGATCACCAGAATTCTTCTATTCAACTTCAAGCTTGTACATGTTCCAGCACACAAACATACAGTGCCAGACAGATTTTTGAGGAGGCCAAGAGCAGAAGAAGATGAGGAGGGGGACAAGGACTATGAGGATTGGATAGATGAGTGTGGGGCCTTCACCATTGAGCTCTTGAATTGTAGGGAACCATGTTTTGACTCTCAACCTTACCCCTTGGAAATTATGAGCATTGTGTCAGACTCATCTCTTGCCTTGTCACAGAGTCTAGATATCTTTACTGCCAAAGAATCAATGCTGGAAAACCTTGAGACCAAAATTTTGAGGTCAGAGAAAGTGAAGCAGAGAGAGGAGAGGATGAGAGTGGTGAAGGAGTTTTTGGAGATGGAGAAAATGCCAGAAGGGTTGGAAGAGGGGGAGTTGGAAAGCCTAGTGCATCTTGCAACTTGGTATTTTGTGACAGGAGGGGAACTGTGGAGGAAGGAACCCCAGGGATGGCATCAGCTAGTGGTAAAGGAGTTTTTGGAGATGAAGAAAATGCCAGAAAGGTTGGAAGAGGGGGAGTTGGAAAGCCTAGTGCCTCTTGCAACTTGGTATTTCATGAAAGGAGGGGAACTGTGGAGGAAGGAACCCCAGGGATGGCATCAGCTAGTGGTACCCCCACACAAATGCCTTGGAATTCTCCACCAGGCTCATGATAACCTGGGGCACAAGGATATCTTCTCAACCTGCATGCATTTGCTGACTTGCTTTTGGTGGCCCATACTAGAGCAGGACATCTGTTGGTTTGTTAAATCATGCCATGAGTGCCAGATCCACTGTCTGGATCACATTCATATTCTGCCAGTCATTGCCATTCCCAAACCCCTATTCTACAAGGCATACATGGACACATTCTTAATGCTGAGGTCAAATGGCTTTTGCTACATCACCAAAGCCCACTGTTCACTCACCAGTTACCCCAAATGGGCTATGCTTTGTGCAGAGACAGGCAAGTCCATTGGAAAGTTCATCTTCAAACAGATTTTGTGCCATTGGGGTGCTGTTGTGGAGATTGTCACAGATAATGGGGAACCATATGTCCTCACTCTCAACTGGCTCTCCAAGACCTTTGGAATTCATCACATATGCATCTCCCCTTATAACTCACAGGCTAATGGAGTTGTTGAGCAGCAGCATTTTGATGTAAGAGAGGGACTAGTAAAAAGTTGTAGTGGGGAATCATTGAGGTGGTCAGAAGTTGCCCCTGTGGTATTTTGGGCAGAGAGGGTTACAGTCCACAAGGCAACCAGGTTTTCTCCACTCTATATGGCTCATGGTGTTGAACCCAGACTCCCTTCTGATCTAGTCAAAGCAACATTTTTAGCCCCTTTCAATGCAGAATTTCACTTGACCACAGATCTCATTGCTCACCATGCTTTCCAACTCCAGAAATGCCTGGAGGACCTTGTTTGCATTCATGATCTGGTCCTAAAATCCTGCTTCACATCAGCCAAGGATTTTGTTGATTGTTTTGCACATTCTATCAAAGACTTTAACTTTGAACCAGGGTCACTCATCCTCATATGAAATTCCCACATTGAGCTAGAACCTGACTGGAAAACCAAACTGTGCTATCTAGGACCTATGATCATTGTCAGACACACTAAAGGTGGCTTGTACATACTTGCAGAATTAGATGGCACTGTCTCAAAATTCAGCTTTGCCACCTTTCATCTATACCCCTATTTCCCATGGAATAACACTCATATTGAAGTCACCCAGCTGACTGGCACTTCTGCTCAAGACCTGGATCACCTCAAAGGTGATTCATTCCCAGACCTATGCTCACTGGCATCCCTTTGGATGAGTCAGATGAGTAGTCCACCTTGCTCTTTACTTCCTTCCTTTTCGTTCTCTATTCTATCTCTTAGTGATACCTGTTTCATCTCATATATATATAAACCACACCACTCACAAGAAACAGTCCACAAAACTAGAGCCAAAAGAAAAATTCTGCAGTGCTTCTTCCTTCAGAGGTCCTGATCTTCCCTCACTTACTGTAGTACTAATACTGACACATGGAAGAGTCTTACTAGAGCCCCCCCCCTGTCAAACATGCAGCTCCTCTCAATGAGTACCTGTTGGTGTCTTCTGGCATGCAGTCTTGACCCTCACCTCTCACTGCTTGACCCTGGGTATGCACTGACAGTGCCTTGGCCAACCTCTCAGCCTCCAGGTGTGCCCTCTCCTCTACCTGCTCCTGGTAGTCCTTGAAGAGGTTGTCAATGTGGAATCTTTGCTGCCCTTCTGGCTGATGAAGATATGCTATAGATATGGCTGCCAGGATCTTCTTCTGCTGAATTGCAGATTCTTCAGTCATGTCATGGAGGTTGGCATCATGCACCTTCAGGATGGAGATTTTGTTCTTGTCAATGTACTTGCACCATGAGTAAATGCCAGCCTGGGGAGTTCTGTCAGCATGTTGCATTGCATGAGCCTCTAGCACACTCACCCAAGTCTGGTCCCAGTCCCCCACCCACTTGTATATTGCCTCCAAGCTTTCTTCAGGTTGTGGCACTGTGTCAATTAACACCTAATGTGCCTCAGAGCTCCTGCCAGCAAGGTAATCACCTGGTCCCCCTGCTGAACACTGGTTGTGTGTCATGGATTGAGTAGGTTTGCATGATGAAGAATGGACATAGGCTTGGGTAGTGGATGTGGGTGTAGGGGAGTGAAGGTTTGATGAGTGGTGAGCCACCTTCTGAGTGAGTTTAAATTCTGCAGGGCCATCTCATACAAAGCAGAATTTCCCTCTGCACAAGGCAGAATTCTGACCATGAGCCAGCATTGTTACATAACACCTGCTGATATTCTGCATTCATCTCTGTCATGTCTTGGTTCATTCTGACTGGGGACAATCAGCATTCAAAGTCCCCAGGAGGTGTAGGGAGCTGTATACTCCCTGAGGCTGAGACAGGAATCTGTCACTAAATTCCACTGGCCTCTATGACAAACCCCTGTTGCTCTATGCCTTCAGATGCTTATGGAATTCTTCCTGCTTGTATCCTCATGTTTCCTCCCAAACCCTGTCACCTTCAGAGTTTCTCCCAGCCTTCATCATGCCACCCAGTCATCAATAAGCTGATCTGGACATCCTGCATTCACCCAGAGTCATCCAGAATTTAGTAGCTGAGCCACCACCCAGCCACATCACCACTCATCCATGTCAGTTGCATTCCACAAGCTGGACTTTTTTTTTTTTGGTGGATGTAGATGCTAGGAAGGCAACTGACTAAGTCAGCCCCTAAGTAGCACATTGGGATTAGGGGTTCACACCCAAGAATCATATTGGACATAATCATATAATCATAAAACCCATAATATCACCCAGGGGAAATGCTTGATGCACACCAGTTAAGGTAGTGTGGGACTCCCCACCTCATTGGTATCTATCTACCATGCCCTGGAGGATGCCATGGTGTAATACCCACTAAAACCCCTGACTTCCAAATCCAGTTGTTTGGAAGGTTTCTTTCATTTAGCAAGGTGCTGTGCCAGGTTTCAAGAACAGTGTCTTGTTTTATAGCTTTATTACCATAGCATTTAATATCTATTTGTAGACAGTCAAACTTAAGTCTCAGATTAATGGCATGAACCCATTTGTTATGGATTTTGTTGTGTGTCAGGATACTTTCAGTTGTTCCTTTGTTGATTACCCAGTCACATCATAATTTCTATATTAGGTGAGCAGACTCCAGGACTAGGATTGTGAAGAGCCAAGATTCCCTGATTTGTCATCATCCATTATGACAGAAGTCTGTGAGACCAGCACCAAGTATCATCCCAACACTTATGGTGGGCCATTGTGATCCATGCATTGACCATAGGTGTTCTGCCAAGGGCCAGATTGTAGTGCTAAAAGGTGAGCATGTACATTTGGTCAGGACATGTAGCATTGATTCAGTTTCACTGCATAAGAGGCATGTGCATCTTGTTTCATAGAGTGGGATTTTGAGCTAATATTCACCCATCTTGTAGCATCTATGGAGGCTCTTCTAGAGGAAGTTGTGAATGTTTCTAGGTAATTCTTTATTCCTTATACTTTTCCATATTTCTGACTCCAGTGGGGTGGTTCCCCACAGATACCTCACTGCATGTTGGGCCAGAGCAAGGTTTATTCTCATTTGTCTTCCTATCTCTAGGTCACCTGTGGCATGGTGAGTGATCAGGGCATGATGGAAGATGTGTTGGGTTCCTGCTGCCAGATGCATGCCTTGGATAGCAAAGTGCAAGTTGAAGGATAGGTTGGGGAGGTGAGCACTATTTTGGCTAGATTGGAAGCAGCTGAGCATTTCTTGTGAGGGGTGTTCGCACCCCATGCCTGCAGAAGCGTTTGAGCACTATGTTGGTGCAGCACAGCTACTATGGATCAATATATGTTTGCATCACTACAGTGAAACCAATTTCTGTCTTCATTTCTAGGTAGGTTAATGGTGAGGTTTTTAATGACTGATATGGAACTGATATGGGCTAGCAGAGGTATGAAATGGTTGATTTTTCAGATCAATTCTAGGATGGCATATAGGATGCCAGTATCATTGGTTGCACTTTCACCCTTTGTACAGAATGCTATGTTTTGGAGGTTGTCTTCCATGAAGAAGGCACTACTGCCAGAGATCTGGGTGCTGTCATCATCAATCCTTTGGCTTGAGCTATATAGAACCTCAACAGTGGGGTGGGTTATGGCATCAGGTGCAGTATGCTGGGTTGCTGGGGACTCTGTTCATGGGGTTGAGGGACACATTATGCAGAAAGTGTTTTTGATGGGGCCTAATTTGGTGAGTGCAGGGTTGAATGTCAGGGCCTCTTTTTCCTCAAAGGCTGCCCTGTTGTGAGCTAGTTCTTCTGCTGAAACATTGGGCTTTGTCTGGGAGGGTGCAGGATTTGGCTTCCACTTGTTTGGGATGCACTTTGTTATGTTTAAGGTGGTCTCTATGCATTTGAAGGGTTTCAGCCAGCCAGTTGTTTCATGGAATTCATTGCATTGTGCACAAGTGCATGTGCTTAGGCATTGGTGGGAGCTATCAAGAGGGGTGTGGGCTAGTGTCCACATCTCACCAGTAGTCATGACATTGTGGTGGTCTTGAATACATTGGGCATAGAAGTAGTTGTTTAGTTTTTTTAAGATGGGAAGGGCACCAGTATGGAACCAAATTGGTAGTGACTCAAGCATATTTGGGTGGAAGAATAGCACATCTGGCATAAGATTGTACTTTTTAGCTAATGTTATGCAGTGACTTATAGGGGGGGGGGGGGTAACTTCGAAGGGGATACTGGCCATGATTGGAGGAAGTAGCTTTTTCTGGCATTGGGTTTCAAGGTGGGAGATGGTGCAGTGGATTTGCATAGTAATTCATGGGCAAAGGCCATCCATGCTGGGGGATTAGGTGAGAGCAGCTTTTTGAGCCAAACCATTTCTATTGCTTCATTCTGTAGTTTGAGGTTGAGGATACCCTTCCCTCCTTTGGTGATCAGGGCACATAGGATGTTGAAGCAGAGGTTAGGCTTACCAGGTGTGTCCCATGTGAAGCATTTTAGATGCTTGGTGAGGTAGTCTTCTACATTTCTCAGCATCCCTTGGATGCAAGTGAGGTATTGCATCATAGCACCTATAGTCCATTGTATTATAGTTTTTCTTCCTTTGATGGAGGGGTTGTGGGTATTCCACTTACATAGTCTGGATTCTATCTTTTCAATGATGGGGGACCAGACTGACAGTTTGTGTACCTTGTTTCCCAACCATGCTCCAAGTATGCAAACTGCCTGGCTGTCACGAACTATCTGGGTGCCCCAGGGAAAGACTATGGATGTTGAGTTAAGTTTTGAGGATGTGACTAGCAATTGTCAATATTCCAGAGTGCCAACTGGGATTATTTCTGTTTTGTTGATGTTGAACTTGTAGAAATATCTGTAGGCTACTACAGGATGTCAGTATAGTAGAATACTTGTAATATGAATGGACTTACCCTCAGTAGTGAACAAACTACTGAGGGAATACTAGTAGAAAATACTACAAGTATGTACGCTTTTTGTGCTTATGTAAGCACACTTGCATCACACCTAAGTACCAACAAACAGTGGCACTTTATATTCCAACAGACCTTAGCATGAGAAATTCGCAGTGGTGGTGAAGTGTGCCTGCCAACCATGGCTGGCACATGCACATGATCTGAGAGGCCAGAAACCCTGTGACATCACTGCTGTCAGCCACCATCAGCCACCTCGGCCCCATGCTGGCATTGTCAGCACAGCTGGGCATGCCATATGTGGTCACATCCCATTGGCAATAGCACAATTGAGTGCAATTGGGCTCTGTTGCCCAGCTTGGAAGCTTCCACAGCATCATCTGCATATGCCTATGTACTACATGCATTTACTATGGTCAGACCATTGACTTGAGACCCCCCCAAAAAAATGCTGGCTGTGAATGACAAAATTGCTGTATGATGTGTATGACAGTAATATGTACAGCATGCGAAGACAATGATGACAACATAGTTTAAGTATTAAGGAGAAGAAAAAGACAAAATGATGTTGACCTGGTGCAACATGCATCAATGCTGATCATTGCTGAATTGCCCCATCAAGGAATGTCATGGACTTCATCAGCAAGGTGATGATGGTGTTCCCCATCTCTGGGATGCTGTTTGCAAGAATCCATGATTGCCTTGAGGAGTCTTGTGTGTCCTAGACTGGCAGCACTTCCATAAGCCTTGAGGAAGGCTTCCTTGTCACCTTGGAATCTGAGGGGGAATGTCATCAGAGATTCAGAGGGCAGGATTTGCCAGGAGGAGCTCAGGAGGAGGTGGCATGAACAAACTGACTTACTCATTGAGAAATTCTGTCACAATGACACCTCACTGGTGGTGCTTTGTATTGAACTGCTGCCCATGCTTCCCATTGCAGTGGTGGTGTGGCCAATCCTTGAGTGGAACATACAGGCCAAGACATGGCTCGCCTTCTGTCCAGTGGCACACTATGTTCCTCCAGGAGTCAGATTTTGGTGTCCAAGTCCCATCGACACACAAGACAGGCACATTTAGGATGCAAAGGGGGACTGAGGGGTGGGTGCTGGTCCTCTGCAGACCAACATGAGAAGGGAGGGATGTCGATACAGAGATATTGATGTCTGATGGCTGGATGACTTGTGGTATCCTGAACTGCATGAGAGTTGGCTGTAAACTGAAGGTGGGTGTGTGGAAATGGGACTGTGCAGCTGGAATGGAAATGGACTGGGTTGCTGGAGGCACTGAGGCCATGGTCTGTGCAGGTGATTGGTGGGCTGATATGTGCAGCTAGTCAGTTGGCATGGTAGAATTGTTATAGCATTTATGGACTCACCAATCACTGGCATTACCTGATGCAACACTGTTTCAGGTCAAGCCAAGTATGTCAAGGGTGAGGTTAGGGCCTTTGTGACCAAGTTGCTCATGTTGCTGAGCTGTTGGCAGACTTCTTTCATGGTTGTGTGCAGCAAGGCCATGTCTGCTGTTAGTGATGTGTGGGCCATGTTGAGTGCCTCGGTGGAGGCTGGCCTGGCAAGCACAGCTTCACCTGCAAATGAACCATTGGCCTCATGTGAGACTGGTCACAGCACATCGCTGTGGTTGTTTTTGTAACAGTGTAATTCATTGAGCAGGTAGCACATTAGCATATCACGCTGTGTTGGTGGTGTGGAACAAAAGAGAAGCGAGTACAACACATGCTGATCAACTACTGTACACCCAGATAGGAAAGAGGGCAACTCACATGCTTGCCTTCCACCCACCCTCCCCACCACCGAACCCATGCAAGGGTCCATTGCTGCCCCAGTGGGGCAAACATGAATCTGTATTGTGCCCTGCCCCAATGGTAACAATGTGTTGAGAACATACCAGGAATCCCAGACCCTGCTACCACTTCATTGATCCACTTCTGCACCATGTCATGGGAGAGTGGCTTGCCCAGCTGCAGCACACCATTCACACCAATAGTTGGAAACAGGAAGTCCTCATCAGCCATCAGCTGGTCAAGATGGACAAGCTCGACCCACCTTATCCAGAACATGAGGCACAGGAAGGTGTCACATGCCTTGCCCATATTGGGGCATGGATAGATCTTATAGCAATTACCTTTGGTAGGAAGAAGATCAGATGTGCATTGCCATGCCATGATGAAGATGGATGGATGCACTTCACAAGTTGGCTTCCCTCATCCCCTTGTCCAGCTTTTTCTGCCATCCCTTTTGGTTTCTCAAGTGGATTTCAAAGTAAGTGTTAAGCTCATTTATAGTGAGTGCGTGTTCCTCACCTCACAGGTATTTCATGAACATGGCATTGATGACAGTCCCATCAAGTTGGACATCTCCATGCTTCAATTTCACCAGTTCATAGTTCTTGTCATGGACTGCTGTCAAAACTGTTGTTCATGTCACATATAGAATGCTAGCACTTGCCTTGTCCAGAGCATGAATGCAACAGCACCACAGGCCAAGTATTTGAGGTGCCATGTGATTGTTAGCTTTGTCTTGTTACTCAAGCACTCACTCATTGGCAGCCCTTGCAAGCCTGTCATCATGAGATGAATATACTGCAATGGGGCATCAAGGGGACATAGGAATTCTGACCAGGTGAGGATGCAATCCATATACTCCTTTTTCATGGCTCCTGAGTGCATTCACTCCAGCCCCTTCAGAGTTAACCTTCGTGCCTGATAGATGCAACAACATCATTGACTTCTGATAAAAGGACTGGGTTACCTTCCCATTGGTGTCATGCATTGTCATGATGCCATCACCTGTGGAATGTTGTGCCCTCACTGTTGGGAGGAACAATGCATCAAGGGTATTAGTCAATGAGTACAGGGGTAAAATGAGTGGTCACAGCACACATGTCTCACCCCACAACATCTTGAATGCTGCTCGAATTCTGTCAATCATGCTCTGGCTACAATTCTCCTGGAATCCCTTCCATGAAAGGTAAAGTGCCAATGCCTTATCTAAGCACCAGTTTGGCACATGCTCAAATGCATTCTTGAAATTGGGATCACTGTAGACTTCCAAGTTGTCTACAGCATGGCTCAGAGCTGATGGTGTCCCCTCTGCTGGAAAGTGGCTCCCTAGCCATGAGCGTGCTTGATGGACATGCCTAAAGTACATTGCCCTTGTCTTTGCTGCTTGCAGGTGAGTTTGCTTGCTGGCTTCCTTGATTTGATGGACAGTATGCAAGCTTGGCAGTTCCTTTGCAGTGGACACCCTTGCCTTCTTTTTTGGCTTGTTTGGGGACCCAGATGAGGTGGGGTACTTGGTAGTTGATGCCTTCTGTCTGGCCATTATGACAGGACTTTAATCATGGACCCAAACTTGACTTCACAATGTGGGTGTTGTGAAGTCATGAGCACAGGGGCGTTAGCTACCACATCCAGACATCATTTGTTTCAATTCTAATACATGAGTTGACTTGGCAGAAAGTCTCAACATGTGTGTACTATGGAGCATGCCAAGTCAAGTAGTACTAATGTGTAATGATAGAGTATTGAATGCATATCTGACAGGTTCATAGTAGGGAGGAGAGCAAGGCTCTGCACGAGGGAAAACAAATGACTACAACCCATGACAGTCCCATACAAGGCAGGTGTATCCTTCATCAAGCTTCAGATACCTGTAGTGGGGAGTAGGGCTGCCTGCACAAGGGAAAACGAGCAACTGCAACTTACAATGGTCTTGTACAAGGCAGGTATATTCTTTGTCAAGCTTGGCATACCTGTAGTGAGGAGTAAGGCTGTCTGTGTGAGGGAAAACAAGTGACCACAACTTACAATGGTCTTGTATGAGGTAGGTATATTCTTTGTCAAACTTTGGATACCTGTAGTGGGGAGTAGGGCTGTCTGCATGAGGGAAAACAAATGCTCATGATGGTCCTGTACAAGGTGAGCATATTCTTCGTTAAGCTTTGGATGACTGTAGTGGGGAGCAAGGCTGTCTGTGTGAGGGGAAATGAATGATCAGGCTTTGCATACCTGCAGTGGGAAGTAAGGCTGTCTGCATAAGGGGAAACAAACAGCTGCAACTTGCAATGGTGCTGTACAAGGCAGGGGGATTCTTTGTCAAGCTTCAGATACCTGTGGTGGGGAGTAAGGGAGTAAGGCTGTCTGCATGAGGGGAAATGAATGATCAGGCTTCATATACTGTAGTGGAGAGTTAGGCCATCTGTGCAAGGGAAAATGAACAACTGCAAAGTCAGTTTAGGAGTAAGGCTGTTGGCGCAAGGGGAAATGAACAATTAGGCTTCACACACTGTAGTGGGGAGTTAGGCTGTCTGCACAAGGGAAAATGAACAACTGCAACATACGATGGACCTGTACAAGATGGGCATATTCTTCATCAAGCTTCACATACCTGCAGTTGGGGAGTCAGGCTGTCTGCACAAGGGGAAATGAATGGTCAGGCTTTGGATACCTGTAGTGGGGAGTAAGGCTGTCTGTGCAAGGGAAAATGAATGACTGCAACACACCTGTATGACATGAGGTGAGCGATCAAGCATTGAATACCTGTAGCAGGGAGTAAGGTTGTCTGTGCAAGGGCAAATGAACAACTGCAACACACCTGTACAAGGCAAGCACACTCTTTATCAAGTTTTGCATACCTGTAGGGGGGAGCAAGGCTGTCTGTGTGAGAGAAAATGAATGACTGCAGCTTGCAACAGTCCTGTACAAGGCAAGTGTATTCTTCATCAAGCTTCACACCCAGGGAATTGTTATCAAGACTGATCTGGAGGACTCTGGGAGGGAAGACCTCCTACCTCTGAGCCCAAACATACTGAACCTCTCCACATACAACTGAATGAGGTTTCCCAACAATTTGTACACTGCACTGTCACATGCCTTGATGAGACATCATTGGATATAGCCTGTCTCCACTGTTTTAACATTGGTATCAATGGGCCTTCCTCAGGGCAATGATGTGACTCACCAATTGACCCTTCTAGCATGATCAAACACCAGCTGAAGGAGCTGCAATGACTTAAGGTGGATCTTCAACTCCATTTCCTCATCTGGGAGGGTGAAGAAGAATTTGACAACCATGGAGTCTTTGATAATTGTGGATGTAGGGTTGGGGTCATACCAAAGTCTGAAGCAGTGTGTAAGCGAGCTCTTGCTGCATGTTCTTTGCCAGCATCCTGTCCCAGGTAATATCAGATTTCAAGTATATGGAAAGCAAACATGTTTTCGATATTGGTGGCAACATTGATGATATCTTTCAGATGAGGTCCATCAAGTGCAACATTTTTGCTGGATACACCAGTGTAGTGGAAGGTGTTAATGATCATCTGAGTAGCTGGTTCACCAACAGATTGTACAACAGGTGATTAGTTGAACTTTACCTCAATCTCATCCAGCACCCACTCAAACGGTTCATGGTTGAGGTGGAACTCTTCCAACAAGTGGTAGGCAGCAGTTGTGGCTCATACCTGCATGTGGAAAGTGTTTGCCTGTGCCTCCCCACCAAGTTCATTGTCACCCAGCACAGCCAGAAGCCTCTCTGTGAGTTGGTGGACTGCATCAATAATGATGCTAGTTTGAGGTCACTAGGCTTGTGGCAGTCAATCAGGAAAATCTGAGTGGCATTCTAGATGACACAAGCAAGTTGACAGACATATAGTGGGGAGTAAGGCTGTCTGCATGGGGGAAATGAATGACCACAACTCAGGTGTGGTAAGAAGACTGAGGTGCATGAGGAAAAACTAACTGCCTAAGTGCGAAGAATTATTATGTAAGCTTGTACACTGTAAGCAAATAAACATAGGGGACACATGTTCCAACAATTTTGTCATATGCTTTTTCTTGATCCAAGGTGATTATAGTGCCATTATCTTCTGTAGCTTTAGTATAGTGTAATATCATTTGAGTAAGGCATATTTGGTCTGTGATACTATGGCCTGGCAGGAAGCCTGCCTGATTTTTGTGGATGATCAGGGGAGCTGCATGTGCAAGTCTTATTGCGAGAATTTTAGTAAATAGGTTATAGTCTGTATTTAGTAGCATTATGGGTCTGTAGTTGGTGATCTCTCATCTGTCTTTTTTCTTATAGATTGGGCAGATCCAGCCTTTGGTGAAATTCCTTGCCAGGTTGACCCCATGGTGTTGGATGTCATTGAAGACCTTGACTAGGCATTTTGAGAGGCAGAAGTTGTCAGGCAACTCTTGTTCTGAGGCTTCATCACCATCCAGGGGGGGCAGGGTGGCCAACCACTTCCAGAATTTGTATGGTAGGCTGTCCAGGCCTGCTGCTTTCCTGCATGATAAGTGTCATAGGGTCATGTCAATTTCAACCTGTGAAATGTCCTTATACAAGGCCATAAACTCCTCTGGGAGTCTAACATTGATGTTTGAAAGAACTTTGTCCATTGTCAATGTGCACTTGTCTGGGGGGTGGAGATCCACTTGTTGTAGGTTGTTGTAAAAGGATCTTGCTATGGAAGCCATATCATCTGGCCTTGAGTGGTAGCATGGGTCTTCAGTCAGAGAAGATGGGTCATGTAGTTCAACTATGATGTCTTTGGGCTTGACATCTCTTCCAGACTTTGCCCATAGCTTGCTTGTAGGGGATTCACATTCCAGGTGTACCCTGAGAGATGTATGGTCTTGTATATTCACATGTCATATTTGTCTTAGGTGCATGATGTCCTCTCAGAGTTTGCAGCTAGCTTGGAGTTTGGTTTCATCATTGAGGGACTAGTTATTCAGAGTCATGTGGAGCTTTTCTTGTAGGTTGTTTATCTTTTTTGATAGGGCTGGTATCATGGAGCACATGCAGTTATGCAGTATGCATACAGCTGTGTCTTTAAATGTCTTGAAGAGTATCTGCAGGTTTTGTTACAGTGGTGCCTCTGCACCTCTGTTCACATTTTCATTTATTCTCCTGTTATATGCTACACTAATATGGTCTAACTTCGCATTCCTACACTATACAGTGTTGTGGTATGTTGTGACTGTTTTTTTTCCTTTGTTTACCATTTTTGTGCACTTAGCAGTTGTGTGTGCCCAGTGTATTTTCTCTTCAGTCTCTGACACTGGGCACAAGGCCTTAAGGCTGGGTGAAGTTAACAGGTTTCTAGTAGTAGAGTGGTTGCATGGGTCATAGGACTTGAGTTTGTTGGATAGTTTTTGTGCTTCCTTGACTATTTGCAGACAGATGTCTTTGTCTTTCAGAAGACTCAGATTTAGGGTCCACTGGCCCTTACCTATGAAGGGTAGGCTCCATTTGGACAGGCAGACTGACACCATATGGTGGTCTGTATGGATGGCAGGTGGGTCTATTTGACCAGTCTTTACAGAAGGGGATCATATTTTCATGAGTGAAGATTTGGTTGATGCAGGACATGCAACCTCCTTGTCTGGCAGACTGAGCAAAAGTGAATGAGAGGTCCAAAGGGTTTGTTTGGCACCATCTGTCCTGTAGGCTGAGGTGGGATTTGAGGGCTCACAGGGCATTCACTGCATTGGCATGATCAGGGTAGGCTGGCATTCTGTCAATGGAGTCTTCTATGATGTTGAAGTCCCCTAGTAGGACATCCAGTTGGGGTAGGTTAATGAGTTTGTCATGGATCATCTCCCAGAAGCTTTGGTTGTCAGATGGTGTTACAGTGGTGCCTCTGCACCTCTGTTGGCATTGTCATTTATTCTACTGTTATATGCTCTGCTAATATGCTCTAAGTTCGCATTCCTACACTATACAGTGTGATGGTATGTTGTGACTGTTTGTTTTCCCTTGTTTACCATTTTTGCACACTTAGCAGTTGTGTGTGCCCAGTGTATTTTCTCTTCAGTCTCTGACACTGGGCACAAGGCCTACTTTGTGGGATATTTTAACAGGTTATGAGCCCCATGCTCTAGAAATTCCCAGACCCATCATACAACACGTCATCCACCTCTGCGCAAATTGTCATCCTGCCACACCCACTCCCTCACCCTCTGTTGCAATTGCCTTGCCTCCCAGCTTTGAGACTCACCCCATCCATTCCCTCCTTGTCTTCAACTTCCAAAAATCACATCTATGGCTGAAGACCAATCTGTTGTTGTTAGTGCCTGCGCACCTCAGACTAATTTCCCAGGTTCCTCACCTTCCATATTAATGATGTGTGCACTTATTTTCCTCAGTTGTTCTTTGTTTGTTCAGTGTTCGCATTTTTACTGTGCACAGAGTATCTTGTTCTTTACTTACTGACTCTATGCACATAGGTGTGTAAAGCTACATAGACAACAATTGAGTTACTGACTCTGTGCACATAGAGTGCTGAGTATTGGGATAACTTAACAGGTTATGAGCCCTGCACCTTAGGACTCTCTGGACACATCGTTTGCCATGTCATCCACCTCTGCGCAATTTTCCATACTCCCTGGACCTATCCCTCGCTCTCTAGCCCTATATTTGTTGCCAGCATCCCCAGAACTCACCCATTGTGTCTGTCCCTTGCCAACATGAGTGAAGACATCAGCACTGCTGCCCACTCCATTTTACAGATAGGATCAGGCATTGAATTCGAGTCTAGTGTCATCCCAGTGACTAGATTTCGCTCCAGGAGGGACTTCACACCAGCCAGGTGGTGATGGGTGAGTCTCCTGTGCCATAGGTCAAAATCCAGGTGCAAAGTGGTTGCTGCAGAGGCATATTCACTGAGGGGAACAGTCTCACGCTCCAGGAAAGCAGAGTTGTTGTCCAAAAGTCTTGCAATGAAGAGGGTAGGGCCAGGGCGCTGCCTGAAGGACATCTGCGAAGAATTGATGCTGACAGTGAAGCCCTTGTTGCGACAGAGATATATCACAGATAGTAGATTATTTTGCAGGTCAGGGACATGTAGGACATTGGAAAATTTGACAGGACAACACTTCTGACCCCCCACCACAGGCTCAAACACTACTGACCCCACCCCAGCTGAGTAGACAATTTTGTTGTCTGCTAGATGCACAGGATGCATTTTTGGCTGTAATTTTGCAGCCAGTGTCGATGAGGTGTCATATGAGAAGTGGCACCTGTATCTGCATTCCAATGCACATCAGCATCGAGCTGGAGGGGGCAGAGAGGAGAAGAGGGGTCAAGGGAATGAAAACTTGCATTTCCAGCAAATTCTACCACTTGGGATGCACTCTGGTTCGATGAGGAGGCTGTTGGTGCTGTCCCAGTTGCTGGGGAGGAAGCAGACAGGGTAGAGGCTTGATTTGCAGTATTGGCACCCTTCCTGTCCTTCTTATTCTTCCTAGAGCGATAATAAGCCTTTGATCTTTCCAGGTTTGGACACTTGTGTGTTAAAATATCCCAATACTCAGCACTCTATGTGCACAGAGTCAGTAACTAAATTGTTGTCTATGTAGTTTTACACACCTATGTGCACAGAGTCAGTAACTAAAGAACAAGATACTCTGTGCACAGTAAAAATGCGAACACTGAACAAACAAAGAACAACTGAAGAACATAAGTGCACACATCATTAATATGGAAGGTGGGGAACCTGGGAATTCGTCTGAGGTGCACAGGCACTAACAGCAACAAGATGTTGAACCTGTAGGTGCTGATCCAGACCCCATTCAGCCTCCAGCACCTCTCCCAGAACCCCCTGCACCTCCCCCTCACACCCCATCACCTGTACCACCCCCAAGAGCTCCCAGTCCTATTGGAATCGGTGCTAGACTGCCTAGGAGGCACAGACAAAAGCCTAGAGACTGGTGGAAACTCTCTCCTGCACAACTGGATGATGTGGAGGACATGGAAGAAAGCAATGATGAATTGGCCATGTCTGCATCACTCCCTGATGAGCCACTCACATTTGCAGAGGCTATGCGTCGCCCTGATGCTGACAAGTGGAGGGCAGCAGCCCTTGAGGAGTTGGCTGCTCACCAGAGCAATGGGACATGGAAACTTGTCCCTAGGCCTCCTGGAAGCAAAGTCATTGGATCCAAATGGGTATTCAAGGTGAAGCGCAATGCTAATGGCTCCATAGACCACTACAAGGCTCGATTGGTCGCCAAGGGATATAACCAGCACCCTGGCTTTGATTACCTCGAAGTATTCACTCCTATGGCTCACCTTTCTTCAATCAGAGTCATTCTGGCCCTGGCAGCTCTCCAGGACCTGCACCTTCGCTCTATTGATGTTTCCCATGCATATCTGAATGGAGAGATGGACTGCGAGGTGTATATGGCGCAACCAGAAGGGTTCATTGAGGGAGACTCCAGATCCCAGGTGTGCCTGCTCCAAAAGGCGATTTATGGCAGCAAACAGGGTGGAAACTGGTGGAATAAGAAGATGCGCTCTGTGCTTGAGTCCCTGAACTTCAAACAGACCTATTCTGTGTTCATATTAGGTGCCTGTGCACCTCAGACCGCATTTGCCCTTTGTTTTATCTCTGTCTAACCCTACAGACATGTAGTGGACACTTAGCTTCGCTCTAAGTGTCCTTGGTTTGCGTTTATTTATTATTTACAGTTGTTTATCATTTTTGCGCACTTACTGTTGTGTGCCCAGTGAAATTTTCTTCAGTCTCTTACACTGGGCACCAGGTACAGTCCTGTATTACTTTACTCAATAATAGTCTCTTACACTGGGCACCAGTGGCCTCAGTCTGTGGTTATCTCAACAGGTTATGAGCCCCGCGCTCTAGGATTCTCAGCACTCTTTGGTCGCCACGTAATCCACCTCTGCGCAAAACCTCGACCCAAACGAACCACACACTCGCTCGCTACAGCTCACTCTTCGAGCTCCCAGCTTCCAGACTCACCCCATCCACCCCATCCTTCTCCTTTTGACTCGAAATTCGCCACCATGGCTGAGGAGCATGCCAACTCGTCGCCTGCTGTCGCAAAACTCACTGCCTCCAACTACTCGACCTGGAAAGGTGAAATGAAGGCCTTCCTGCGCACAAAAGGGCTCTGGACCATTGTTAGTGGTCTGGAAAAGCGCCCTGATGACTCCAAAGTCGAAGCTCAGGCCAAATGGGACCTTAGAGCGGACAGGGCAGCTGGAGAGCTCTATCTGGCGCTTTCTAGTGAGCAGAGGACCCATGTAGACGCTGTACAGGATGACCCTGTCCAAATCTGGTCGACTCTAGCCTCCATCCACCTCCAGCAGCGCCCTGGAGCTCGTTTTAATGCCTGGGATGACTTCTTTTCGATCAGGAAGGCCCCAGATGAGTCCCTGTCATCCTTAATCGCTAGAATCGAAGATTCCATGTCCAGAATTCAAGAATTGCGCCCCAAGGACTCTACTACTCCATACTCCATCAAGGATATGGACAATGAACTTGTCTGTATGGCTATGGTGCGCTCTCTAGGCGAAGATTACTCTCATTTTGCTTCTTCTCTCCTTCTCTTCCAATCTCTGGACAAGGACAAACTCAAAGAAGCATTTCTGGCGGAAGAATCGCAGCGCAAGCGCCGCCCTGATGCAGGGACATCGGCGACCGCACTAGTGAGCTCCTCCGCAATTTGCAAGTGCTCACCTTCGTCGCCTTGCGAGTTCTGCGATTATTCAGGCCACTGTGTCCACAAGTGTCCCAACCTGGAAAGATCAAAGGCTTATTATCGCTCTAGGAAGAATAAGAAGGACAGGAAGGGTGCCAATACCGCAAATCAAGCCTCTACCTCATCTGCTTCCTCCCCAGCAACTGGGACAGCACCAACAGCCTCCTCATCGAACCAGAGCGCTTCCCAAGCGGTAGAATTCGCTGGAAATGCAAGTTTTCGTTCCCTTGACCCCTCCTCTCCTCTCTGCCCCCTCCAGCTCGATGCTGATGTGCATTGGAACGCAGATACAGGTGCCACTTCTCATATGACACCTCATCGACACTGGCTGCGAAATTACAGCCAAAAATGTGTTCCAGTGCGCCTAGCAGACAACAAAGTTGTCTACTCAGCTGGGGTGGGGTCAGTAGTGTTTGAGCCTGTAGTGGGGGGTCAGAAGTGTCGTCCTGTCGAATTTACCAATGTCCTACATGTCCCTGACCTGCGAAATAATCTACTATCTGTGATATATCTCTGTCGCAACAAGGGCTTCACTGTCAGCATCGATTCTTCGCAGATGTCCTTCAGGCAGCGCCCTGGCCCTACCCTCTTCATTGCAAGAATTTTGGACAACAACTCCGCATTCCTGGAGGGTGAGACTGTTCCCCTCAGTGAATATGCCTCTGCAGCAACCACTTTGCCCCTGGATTTCGACCTATGGCACAGGAGACTCGCCCATCACCACCTGGCTGGTGTGAGGTCCCTCCTGGAACGAAATCTAGTCACTGGGATGACACTAGACTCGAACACAGTGCCTGATCCTATCTGTGAACCTTGCCTGGCTGGCAAGATGCATGCAAATCCCTTCCCCACCACTTCCTGGCGTGCTTCTAGGCCTCTGGAACTCGTCCACAGCGATGTACACCATGTAGGGCATGCCTCCTTCACTGGCTACAAGTATTGGGTCACATTCATTGATGATTTCACTCGCTATCGCTTTGTGTTGCCTCTGAAAGCGAAATCTGAGGTCTTTGAGGCTTTCAAGACCTTCAAGGCCTTTGCTGAGAACCAGAGCGAACGAAAAATCAAGATTTTGCGGGATGACAAGGGAGGGGAGTATATGAGCAACTCCTTCATCGATTTTACCACCAAATGCGGAATCCTGCGCCAGCACACAGTCAGAAATCGACCACAGCAAAATGGAGTGGCAGAGCGAGCCAATAGACTGCTCTCTGAGCGACTCACTGCAATGCTAGATGAGTCTGGCCTTCCTAAGGCCTTCTGGGGAGAGTGCCTAGCCTCATTGGTCCATGTTTGGAACAGATGCCCTACTGAAGCGGTCCAAAATGCGACTCCCTTTGAACTGTGGCATGGGAGAAAGCCAGATGTCTCCCACCTTCGAGTTTGGGGGTGTACTGCCTATGTGCATATCCAGAAGGACAAGAGGCGACCCCTGGAGTCCCACATGGAGAAATGTGTCTTTATAGGGTACCCTGAAGGCTACAAAGGCTGGAAATTCTACAATCCCACCACAAAGCGCACAATAATCTCAGAAAGGGCTGATTTTGATGAGAGGTACTTCCCTTTGTCCACTCGCCCTTCCACACCTTCCCTACCTGTGTCTCTCCCTCCAAAACCTACCCAAAACGCGCCAGTAGCTCCTATACCCTCCATTCCACCCCCTACAGCGCAACACTACCATCCAAGCACAGATCTGGACACAGATAGTGACACTGATGATGATCTGGATCAAGGGGGAGAGATTGAGCCTGTGGCAGCTGATCCAGACCCCATACAGCCTCCTGTCGCAATTCCAGAGGTCATACCTCCTCCCCCTCGCACTCCCTCACCTCCACCTCCTCCTAGACCTGCCAGTCCCATTGGAATTGGTGCCAGACTGCCTGCTAGGCGCAGACAGAAGCCCAGAGACTGGTGGAAGCTCTCTCCTGCACAATTAGAGGATGTGGATGACCCTGATGACAGTGATGATGAACTGGCCATGTCTGCATCCATCCCTGATGAGCCACTCACATTTGCAGAGGCAATGCGTCGCCCTGATGCAGATAAGTGGAGAGAGGCAGCCCTGGAGGAGTTGGCTGCTCACCAGAGCAATGGGACTTGGAAACTGGTCCCTAGGCCTGCTGGGAGCAAGGTGATAGGCTCCAAATGGGTATTCAAGGTGAAGAGGAATGCAGATGGCTCTATAGATCGCTACAAAGCGAGATTGGTTGCCAAAGGGTATAACCAGCGCCCTGGATTCGATTATCTCGAGGTTTTCGCTCCAACAGCTCGCCTTTCATCGATTAGAGTCATCCTGGCTCTTGCAGCTCTCCAGGACCTTCATCTTCGCTCTGTGGACGTCTCTCATGCCTATCTCAATGGGGAGATGGACTGTGAGGTCTACATGACCCAACCAGAAGGATTTGTGGAGGGAGACCCAAAATCCCAGGTGTGTCTGCTCCAGAAAGCGATCTATGGCAGCAAACAGGGTGGAAATCGCTGGAACAAGAAGATGCGCTCTGTACTTGAGTCCCTTGGCTTCAGACAGACTTATTCTGATGCTAGCATCTATATCTACTCCAAGGATGGAGTAACCATCATCCTGCCTGTGTTTGTGGATGATATGACTCTAGCATCGAAATCTGAGACTGCCATCAACTCCTTTGTCTCAGAGCTGAGCCAGCACTTCAAAATTCGCGATCTGGGCCCTACAACTCAACTCCTGGGGATCAAAATCGACAGAGATCGCCCCAATCGCTCCATATCCATCTCCCAGCAACAATACTGCCTGGATGTCTTGACCAGATTTGGAATGGCAGACTGTAAGCCCATTTCCACACCTATGGAACCCAATCTTCGCCTATCTCGCCAGCAATCGCCTCAGAACCCTCAGGAAGTCGAACAAATGCGCCAGGTGCCCTATCTATCTGCTGTGGGTGCTCTGATGTACTTGGCCACCACAACTCGACCAGATATAGCCTACACTGTTGGAGTTCTTGCCAGATTCAACTCTAACCCTGGCTGGGCCCACTGGCAAGCTGTAAAACACCTGATGCGCTACCTGAAGGGCACTCTGGACTACTCCATCACTTATGCTCCTGATCCTTCGACTTCTGAGCCATTTACAACCTTCTCTGATGCTGATCATGGTGGTTGCAAGGATTCTGGTCGCTCTACTGGTGGATATGTGGTCAAGATGGGTACTGGTGCAGTTTCCTGGTCCTCCAAGCTGCAGGGAGTGGTCGCTTTGTCCACCACTGAAGCAGAGTATATTTCTGCAGTCCAGGCAGGCAAGGAGATCAAGTGGATGCGAAATCTGTTGCAGGAAATTGGCCTCCCTCTCCCAGATGCTTCTACCCTTCGCATTGATAACCAATCTGCGATTTCTGTGGCCAAGAACCCAGAACATCATGGGAGGATGAAGCAACTTGATCTCTGCTACTACTGGCTAAGAGATGCAGTTCAGCAGAACCTGATTTCGCCTATTTTTGTCCCTACAGTCGACCAGGCTGCAGACCTTCTCACAAAACCACTACATCGCACCAAGGTCATCGGTTTCTGCAAGATGCTAGGACTTGGCGCATCAGGGGGGAGCAGTTGAGTGCAGAGGTGCACATTCTGTTGCAATAAATGCGACCAGACAGGGGATTGAACCCTGGACCTCCCAGGTTTCGACCGGGTGCTCTAACCACTGAGCTACTTGGTCAAGGTATCCAGGCTTACTTGGTGTGGTTTAACCACCAAGTGCTAGTAGGGACTAGCATTGCTGAGTGCTGGAGTACTACACCTGCAACAGCCTCCCCTAATCCAGTGCACAGCAACAAGGCGCAAGCGTGGGAAATCACCGCCTAAAGTGGCAACTGCCTTATGTGGTAGGTCTTACACATGCTGCCTCCTGCAAAGGTCTTTGATGGCTCAGGGGCCATTCTGCCTTAATTGGTAGGGCTTACACATTGTTGCCTCCGGTAAAGGTCTTACTGAGGCACAAGTAGGTCTTAATGGGGAAATCCCAGCTGTGGGAATCCATTGACTTAAGCAGAAAGGACTTATCAGGACATTCCCACAAGCGCCCGGGGCTCATAACCTGTTAATATATCCCAATGCTCAGCACTATGTGCACAGAGTCAGTAACTAAATTGTTGTCTATGTAGTTTTACACACCTATGTGCACAGAGTCAGTAACTAAAGAACAAGATACTCTGTGCACAGTAAAAATGCGAACACTGAACAAACAAAGAACAACTGATGAAAATAAGTGAACACATCATTAATATGGAAGGTGGGGGATCTGGCAATTAGTCTGAGGTGCACAGGCACTAATAGCAACATGGGGTGAGTCTGGAAGCTGGGAGCTCAAAGAGTGAGCTGTAGCGCACGAGTGTGTGGTTCTTTTGGGTCGAGGTTTTGCGCAGAGGTGGATTACGTGGCGACCAACGAGTGCTGAGAATCCTAGAGCGCGGGGCTCATAACCTGTTAAGATATCCACAAACTGAGGCCACTTGTGCCCAGTGTAAGAGACTGATATTCAAGGGAATACTACATAAGACATACCTTGTGCCCAGTGTAAGAGACTGAAGAAAACTTCACTGGGCACACAACAGTAAGTGCGCAAAAATGATAAACAAATGTAAACAATAAACAAAAGCAAACCAAGGACACTTAGAGCGAAGCTAAGTGTCCACTACATGTCTGTAGGGTTAGATAGAAATAACACAGAAGATAAATGCAGTCCTGAGGTGCACAGGCACCTAATATGAACAGGGCCACTGCTCATATGACGCCCCATCGCCATTGGCTGCGAAATTACAGCCAAAAACGCGTCCCTATCAAGCTGGCAGACAATAAGTTGATCTACTCAGCTGGGGTTGGGTCTGTAGTTTTTGAGCCTGTGGTGGGAGGTAGAAAGCGTCGCCCTGTGGAGTTTAGCAATGTCCTGCATGTGCCAGACCTTCGAAATAATCTATTATCTGTCTTATATCTCTGTCGCAACAAGGGCTTTACTGTGACCATCAATTCTTCGCAGATGGCATTTAGGCTGCGCTCCCAACATTCCCTCTTCGTTGCACGAATTTCAGACAACAACTCGGCCTTCCTTGAGGGGGAGACTGTTCCTCTCACTGAGTATGCCTCTGCAGCAAGCACTCTGCCTCTGGATTTCGACCTATGGCACAGGAGACTTGCTCACCACAACCTGATTGGTGTCAAATCGCTACTGGAGCGAAATCTGGTCACTGGGATGACCCTAGACTCCAAATCCTCCCCTGACCCCATCTGTGAACCATGCCTGGCTGGAAAGATGCATGCAAACCCCTTCCCCACCGCTTCCTGGCGCGCTTCTAGGCCTCTGGAACTTGTCCACAGCGATGTACACCATGTAGGGCATGCCTCCTTCTCAGGCTACAAGTATTGGGTCACATTCATCGATGATTTCACTCGCTATCGCTTTGTTTTGCCTCTGAAAGCGAAATCTGAGGTCTTTGAGGCTTTCAAGACCTTCAAGGCCTTTGCTGAGAACCAGAGCGAACGAAAAATCAAGATTTTGCGAGATGACAAGGGAGGGGAGTATATGAGCAACTCCTTCATCGATTTTACCACCAAATGCGGAATCCTGCGCCAGCACACAGTCAGAAATCGACCCCAGCAAAATGGAGTGGCAGAGCGAGCCAACAGACTGCTCTCTGAGCGACTTACTGCAATGCTGGACGAGTCTGGCCTTCCTAAGGCCTTCTGGGGCGAGTGTCTAGCCTCCTTGGTCCATGTTTGGAACAGATGCCCCACTGAAGCAGTCCAAAATGCGACCCCCTATGAACTATGGCATGGGAGACAGCCAGATGTCTCCCACCTTCGAGTTTGGGGGTGTACTGCCTATGTGCACATCCAGAAGGACAAGAGGCGACCCCTGGAGTCCCACATGGAGAAATGTGTGTTTATAGGGTACCCAGATGGCTACAAAGGCTGGAAATTCTACAATCCCACCACAAAGCGCACAATTATCTCAGAAAGGGCTGATTTTGATGAGAGGTACTTCCCTCTGTCCACTCGCCCTTCCTCACCTTCCCTACCTGCGCCTCTGGCTTCCAAACCTACCCAAAATGCGCCAGTAGCCCCTATACCCTCCATTCCACCCCCTACAGCGCAATACTACCATCCAAGCACAGATCTGGACACAGATAGTGACACTGATGATGATCTGGATCAAGGGGGATTGATTGAGCCTGTGGCAGCTGATCCAGACCCCATACAGCCTCCTGTCGCAATTCCAGAGATCATACATCCTCCTCCTCGCACTCCCTCGCCTCCAGCACCTCCCAGACCTGCCAGTCCCATTGGAATTGGTGCCAGACTGCCTGCTAGGCGCAGACAGAAGCCCAGAGACTGGTGGAAGCTGTCTCCTGCGCAGTTAGAGGATGTGGATGACCCTGATGACAGTGATGATGAACTGGCCATGTCTGCATCCATCCCTGATGAGCCACTCACATTTGCAGAGGCAATGCGTCGACCTGATGCAGATAAGTGGAGAGAGGCAGCCCTGGAGGAGTTGGCTGCTCACCAGAGCAATGGGACTTGGAAACTTGTCCCTAGACCTGCTGGGAGCAAGGTGATAGGCTCCAAATGGGTATTCAAGGTGAAGAGGAATGCAGATGGCTCTATAGATCGCTACAAAGCGAGATTGGTCGCCAAAGGGTATAACCAGCGCCCTGGATTTGATTATCTCGAAGTCTTCGCTCCAACAGCTCGCCTTTCATCAATTAGAGTCATCCTGGCTCTTGCAGCTCTCCAGGACCTTCATCTTCGCTCTGTGGATGTCTCTCATGCCTATCTCAATGGGGAGATGGACTGTGAGGTCTACATGACCCAACCAGAAGGATTTGTGGAGGGAGACCCAAAATCTCAGGTGTGCCTGCTCCAGAAAGCGATCTATGGCAGCAAACAGGGCGGAAATCGCTGGAACAAGAAGATGCGATCTGTACTCGAGTCCCTTGGCTTCAGACAGACCTACTCTGATGCCAGCATCTATATCTACTCCAAGGATGGACTAACCATCATCCTGCCTGTGTTTGTGGATGATATGACTCTAGCTTCGAAATCTGAGACTGCCATCGACTCCTTTGTCTCACAACTGAGCCAGCACTTCAAAATTCGCGATCTGGGCCCTACAACTCAACTCCTGGGGATCAAAATCGACAGAGACCGCCCCAATCGCTCCATATCCATCTCCCAGCGACAATACTGCCTGGATGTCTTGACCAGGTTTGGAATGGCAGACTGTAAGCCCATTTCCACACCTATGGAACCCAATCTTCGCCTATCTCGCCAGCAATCACCTCAGAACCCTCAGGAAGTCGAACAAATGCGCCAGGTGCCCTATCTATCTGCTGTGGGTGCCCTGATGTACTTGGCCACCACAACTCGACCAGATATAGCCTATACTGTCGGAGTACTGGCCAGATTCAACTCTAACCCTGGCTGGGCTCACTGGCAAGCTGTAAAACACCTGATGCGCTACCTGAAGGGCACTCTGGACTATTCCATCACATATGCTCCTGATCCTTCGACCTCTGAGCTATTCACAACCTTCTCTGATGCTGATCATGTTGGTTGCAAGGATTCTGGTCGCTCCACTGGTGGATATGTGGTCAAGATGGGTACTGGTGCAGTTTCCTGGTCCTCCAAGCTACAGGGAGTGGTCGTTTTGTCCACCACTGAAGCAGAGTATATTGCTGCAGACCAAGCAGGCAAGGAGATCAAGTGGATGCGAAATCTGTTGCAGGAAATTGGCCTCCCTCTCCCAGATGCTTCTACCCTTCGCATTGATAACCAATCTGCGATCTCTGTGGCCAAGAACCCAGAACACCATGGGAGGATGAAGCAACTTGACCTCTGCTACTACTGGCTAAGAGATGCAGTTCAGCAGAACCTGATTTCGCCTATTTTCGTCCCTACAGTCGACCAGGCTGCAGATCTCCTCACAAAGCCGCTACATCGCACCAAGGTCATTGCCTTCTGCAAGATGCTAGGACTTGGCGCATCAGGGGGGAGCAGCTGAGTGCAGAGGTGCACATTCAGGGGGGAGTGTTCATATTAGGTGCCTGTGCACCTCAGGACTGCATTTATCTTCTGTGTTATTTCTATCTAACCCTACAGACATGTAGTGGACACTTAGCTTCGCTCTAAGTGTCCTTGGTTTGCTTTTGTTTATTGTTTACATTTGTTTATCATTTTTGCGCACTTACTGTTGTGTGCCCAGTGAAGTTTTCTTCAGTCTCTTACACTGGGCACAAGGTATGTCTTATGTAGTATTCCCTTGAATAATAGTCTCTTACACTGGGCACAAGTGGCCTCAGTTTGTGGTTATCTCAACATGCGCTTCACCTTGAATACCCACTTTGTTAAGATATCCCAATGCTCAGCACTATGTGCACAGAGTCAGTAACTAAATTGTTGTCTATGTAGTTTTACACACCTATGTGCACAGAGTCAGTAACTAAAGAACAAGATACTCTGTGCACAGTAAAAATGCGAACACTGAACAAACAAAGAACAACTGAAGAAAATAAGTGCACACATCATTAACATGGAAGGTGGGGAACCTGGGAATTAGTCTGAGGTGCACAGGCACTAATTCCCAGGTTCCCCACCTTCCATATTAATGATGTGTGCACTCATTTTCATCAGTTGTTCTTTGTTTGCTCAGTGTTCGCATTTTTACTGTGCACAGAGTATCTTGTTCTTTAGTTACTGACTCTGTGCACATAGGTGTGTAAAACTACATAGACAACAATTTAGTTACTGACTCTGTGCACATAGAGTGCTGAGTATTGGGATATCTTAACAGGTTATGAGCCCCGCGCCTTAGGACTCTCTGGACACGTCATTTGCCACGTCATCCACCTCTGCGCAATTTTCCATACTTCCTGGACCTATCCCTCGCTCTCTAGCCCTATATTTGTCGCCAGTAGCCCCAGAACTCACCCATTGTGTCTGTGTCTTGCCAACATGAGTGAAGACATCACCACTGCTGCCCTCTCCATCACCCAGCTCACTGCCTCCAACTATGCTGCCTGGAACAGCAAAATGAAGGCCTTCCTGCGCTCTAAAGGACTGTGGACCATTGTCAGTGGTACTGAAAAGCGCCCTCCTGTCTCTGAAAGCGATCTGTGCCTCCAATGGGACCTCAGAGCGAACCAAGCAGCTGGAGCACTGTATCTAGCCATCTGTGGTTGCTTCAGAACCCTCATTGAACTTGTTGAGGATCACCCAGACCTCATTTGGTCAACCCTGGCTACTATCCATCTCCAGGAGCCTCCCAGTGCTACAAATCAAGCCCCCATACCTTCCAATTCGCTCCAACAGCCCATGACTATGCATAGGCAATGTATACACAGCCAAAACCTGCCCCCAATTGCTGAGTTTGCTGGAAATGCAAGTTTTCGCTCCACAGATCCCTCCTCGCCTCTCTACCCTCTCCAACTTGATGCAGATGTCCACTGGAATGCAGATACTGGTGCCACTGCACACATGACCCCTCATCGCCACTGGCTGCGCAATTACACCCCCAAATGTGTCCCTGTGAGACTGGCAGACAACAAATTGGTATACTCTGCTGGAGTTGGGTCTGTGGTGTTTGTACCTGTGGTCAGAGGCCAGAAGCGTCGCCCTGTGGAGATCACCGAATGCTGATGGCTCCATAGATCGCTACAAGGCCAGACTTGTTGCAAAAGGCTATAATCAGCGCCCTGGCTTTGATTATCTCGAGGTCTTTGCTCCTACAGTGCACCTTGCCTCTGTCAGAGTGGTTCTAGCTCTTGCAGCTCTCCAGGACCTCCATCTGCGCTCTGTGGACATCTCCCATGCCTACCTGAATGGGGAAATGGACTGTGAAGTCTATATGGCACAACCTGAAGGATTTGTGGAAGGAAACTCGAAATCTCATGTCTGCCTGCTCCAGAAAGCCATCTATGGCAGCAAACAAGGTGGCAATCACTGGAACAGGAAAATGCGCTCTGTGTTGGAGTCCCTGCACTTCAAACAAACCTATTCTGATGCCAGCATCTATATCTACTCCAAGGATGGTGTCTCCATCATCTTGCCTGTTTTTGTGGATGATATGACTCTTGCTTCGTCTTCTGAAGCTGCCATAGACTCCTTCATCTGCCAACTCAGCCAGCACTTCAAACTGCGAGATCTAGGACCTACTACCCAACTCCTGGGCATCAAAATTGACAGAGATCGCCCCAATCGCTCCATTTCGCTCTCCCAGTGCCAGTACTGCCTGGATTTACTGGAAAGATTTGGCATGGCTGACTGCAAGCCACTATCTACACCCATGGAGCCAAATCTTCGCCTCTCTCGCTCCCAGTCTCCCCAGGATGCCTCAGAAATCGAGAAAATGCGCCAAGTACCCTATCTCTCCGCTGTAGGTGCTCTGATGTACCTTACCACCACTACCCGCCCAGACATTTGTTGCAGGTGTAGTACTCCAGCACTCAGCAATGCTAGTCCCTACTAGCACTTGGTGGTTAAACCACACCAAGTAAGCCTGGATACCTTGACCAAGTAGCTCAGTGGTTAGAGCACCCGGTCGAAACCTGGGAGGTCCAGGGTTCAATCCCCTGTCTGGTCGCATTTATTGCAACAGGTTATGAGCCCCGGGCGCTTGTGGGAATGTCCTGATAAGTCCTTTCTGCTTAAGTCAATGGATTCCCACAGCTGGGATTTCCCCATTAAGACCTACTTGTGCCTCAGTAAGACCTTTACCGGAGGCAACAATGTGTAAGCCCTACCAATTAAGGCAGAATGGCCCCTGAGCCATCAAAGACCTTTGCAGGAGGCAGCATGTGTAAGACCTACCACATAAGGCAGTTGCCACTTTAGGCAGTGATTTCCCACGCTTGCGCCTTGTTGCTGTGCACTGGATTAGGGGAGGCTGTTGCAGGTGTAGTACTCCAGCACTCAGCAATGCTAGTCCCTACTAGCACTTGGTGGTTAAACCACACCAAGTAAGCCTGGATACCTTGACCAAGTAGCTCAGTGGTTAGAGCACCCGGTCGAAACCTGGGAGGTCCAGGGTTCAATCCCCTGTCTGGTCGCATTTATTGCAACAACATTGCCTATACTGTTGGAGTTCTGGCCAGATTCAACTCCAATCCTGGCTGGGCTCATTGGCAGGCTGTGAAGCACCTAATGCGCTATATCAAGGGTACTCTGGACTATTCCCTGACCTATTCTCCTGATCCTTCAACCTCTGAGCCCTTCACCACCTTCTCTGATGCAGATCATGGTGGCTGCAAGGATACTGGTTGCTCTACAGGTGGATATGTTGTCAAGATGGGTACTGGAGCAATCTCCTGGTGTTCCAAGCTTCAAAATGTTGTTGCTCTATCTACCACTGAGGCAGAATACATAGCAGCTGTCCAGGCAGGCAAGGAGATCAAGTGGCTTCGAAATTTACTCTCTGAAATCGCTTCTCCACTGTCTTCTCCCTCTGTGCTGCACATGGACAACCAATCTGCCATCTCTGTGGCCAAGAATCCTGAACACCATGGCAGAATGAAGCAACTTGATCTCTGCTTCTACTGGCTTAGAGATGCAGTCCAGGACAACCTCATTGCGCCCACTTTTGTCCCCACTGATGCCCAGGCTGCTGATCTGATGACCAAACCACTGTCCAAGGCCAAGGTGATCAACTTCTGTCAGATGCTAGGACTAGGTGGATCAAGTGGGAGTTCTTAATGTGCAGAGGTGCACAATCAGGGG
Organism: Pisolithus orientalis; assembly: GCF_024613125.1. Classification (NCBI taxonomy): domain Eukaryota; kingdom Fungi; phylum Basidiomycota; class Agaricomycetes; order Boletales; family Pisolithaceae; genus Pisolithus; species Pisolithus orientalis. Next base: position 15,238 of record NW_026260938.1, on the reverse strand, counting down.
GGAGTGTTGCTATTAGTGCCTGTGCACCTCAGACTAATTCACAGGTTCCCCACCTTCCATATTAATGATGTGTGCACTTATTTTCATCAGTTTTTCTTTGTTTGTTCAGTGTTCGCATTTTTACTGTGCACAGAGTATCTGTTAAGATAACCACAAACTGAGGCCACTGGTGCCCAGTGTAAGAGACTATTATTGAGTAAAGTAATACAGGACTGTACCTGGTGCCCAGTGTAAGAGACTGAAGAAAATTTCACTGGGCACAGAGCAGTAAGTGCGCAAAAATGATAAACAAATGTAAATAATAAATAAAAGCAAACCAAGGACACTTAGAGCGAAGCTAAGTGTCCACTACATGTCTGTAGTGTTAGACAGAGATAAAACAAAGGGCAAATGCGGTCTGAGGTGCACAGGCACCTAATATGAACAGTATCTTGTTCTTTAGTTACTGACTCTTGGCCTTGCCAGTTGCTTTCCCCCAGTTGGTCTAGCACAGTTAACACTGCTTTGCAGTGCATGTCACTTTGGATGAACCCTGCCCAGTCTTGTCCCTGGTCCACCCCATCCCAGTCTCCAGTCACCTTAGTCATACCTTACTAATACTAGTCTTACCAATCATCTTAGCAATCTTTGCAAGACTGGCATTCCCAGTCTCCATACTATAGTCTGTCTCTAGTATATAAACCCATAGATACTCAGCTTGTACTCTTCAGTCTGAAATCAACTAAGTTACTCTGATCACCCTGCCTTGGACTTGGACTGAAACCCACACAAGGGAATAGCACTGCATCCTCAGTCACTAAGTCCAAACAGTCCACTCTCTGTATCTTTGCCTTTCCCCCTGATCCCAACCCCTCAGCCCTGCACCTGCTTCAGTCTCCAGTCTGGCCTCAAACCCAGACATCATGAACTTGACAGTATTTCAGACTCACCACTTGTGTAGGTCTAACAGATCATGGCTACTAAAACTCATTTCCAACCTCCCTGTGGCCATGCTGCCACCAACCCCAAATCCAACTCAGCCAGTGGAACTTGTCATGAGACAGCACTAGCTGCCATGGGCACCACTAGGTGCTCTCCAGACCCCATTAGTCCTTTCAGGGGCTTTCCAGCCCAAGCATCCAATACTCCCACCCCATGTTGCCCCATTGCCCCCATCCCTGATGATGATCCCAGGGATGATGGGCTGGGGGATGATGATAACAACAATCCTGATGATGATGACCCCAGCAATGGTCCTGATGATGATGGGCCTGGTGATGATAATCTGGATGAGAATGATCTGGAGGATGAACTGGACTTCCCAGACCTGGACACTGAACCCATGGTTGTGGTCTTTGACAGTCTCACAAAGGCCATCAAGCCACTGGCTCACAACAACTGCACTAGTCCTGAGTCATCAAGCAGGACCAAGCTGCATGAGCCTGACACCTTTGATGGTACTGACCCCAAGAAGCTAGTTTTCCATGTAAGCAGAGGCATGAAGCATTACATAGAATTTAGTCCATGTGTGAGTAAGCAAAGTGTGATGCATCTCTTACTTCTGCACACTTCATGAACTGCAGTCTCTGTGCCTCCAGCCCCCATGCAGATCTCTTCTAGTCTTTCACATCGACTGCTCTCAGATGGAAAATCCCAACCTGGCAGTACAGCCCAATTTTACCACAGAAGAATATCAAGATGCTTGTCTTCAACTCATTAATGACATAGTAAATGGTCAACAAGCTGCCAACATCCTAGTGTCCCTATGGACACTAAACAACAATAAAGAAAAACTCAACTGGCAAGTGTGCAAAGAACAAGAAGCCCAAAGAACACAAGAAGAACTAGAGCAAGCTGAAGAAGAATCTGAAGAACTACAATGCTGCAGACTCAAAGAAGCAGAAACAGTGCAAGCAGAAGAGCACAAAATGAACAGAGTCAAGCATGCTCCAATATGCAAAGTAGGGGTTCCCTCAGGCCCTGTCAACATCCCCTCCCCATATGCAATGCACAAACTCAAGAAAGGTGAATATGTCAAACTCTGCTTTTTCACCAACATTGGCCTAGCAGATGCAGAGTCCTTCAACCCATTGGTAGATGACAAAGCCCTAACCCTACTCAAAGCTGACAATGGTCAACACATCTGGGTTCCAGCTTCAACCACTAGAGATAAGTCATCTGTTATAAAAGATGAGGACTTAACCTGGGAGCAGTCCAGAGAGGCCACCATCCATCTAATAAGTGCCATGAAGGAACATGACTGGGAGGAAGAAAGAATAGACATGCACATAGATTTTTGGACAGCCATCGAGGCTCACCCATGGTGCCATTCCCTTCATGCTCACCTCAAGAAAGCATTACTACTCTACCAAAGCCAACAGAGACAGAGGTGGCACCAAGTGTTGTTGACACTCAACACCTGGTCCCTAGCAGAGTTGAACCAAGAACTGCTAAATGATGCCCGAGAAGAGATATGTGACAAAGGGTACTACCAAGAACTCAACAATCTCAGAAAGGTGTGGGTTATCAGCATCACAACACCACTCAACCTGACCACTCCCCCCCCCCTTCTTCTCCCTGCACACCATTCCCCATTCCCCTCTCTCACATATTCCACCATGCTACACACTAACCCTGGCATAACATCCATTGAACAACCATACCTTCTACTCCACTCTGCTATCTGGCATCACACCCATTGATCACAAACCTTACCCCCCCCCCTCCAGCATCATGTCCATTGATCAACCATACCCAGGTCAATGAGCACTTCACAGCCTTAGCAGCACAACCCACATCTGCCAACCACCCAATGAGGACTCCAAGTGGCACAAAACAATCACTGTCCCCTGGAGATCACACCTGCTCATCAGACTATGCAGACCACAAACACCAAAGGTCCTTTTGGACCCATACCTCATTGGACTATCTACCACACAATGGACCCCTCCCAGCATCTGCTGTCTGCCTCAGAAGACAGCAGCATCTCATCATCAAAAGCAGAGCCTCTCACACTTGGGACAGGAAACATGCAATCTTTGCAGAGCATGTTCACAAGGCACTCTTTGCTAGGGACAACAGGAGGCACATCTTGTTAAGATATCCACAAACTGAGGCCACTTGTGCCCAGTGTAAGAGACTGTATTCAAGGGAATACTACATAAGACATACCTTGTGCCCAGTGTAAGAGACTGAAGAAAATTTCACTGGGCACACAACAGTAAGTGCGCAAAAATGATAAACAAAGGTAAACAATAAACAAAAGCAAACCAAGGACACTTAGAGCGAAGCTAAGTGTCCACTACATGTCTGTAGGGTTAGATAGAAATAACACAGAAGATAAATGCAGTCCTGAGGTGCACAGGCACCTAATATGAACACTTCCCCCTGAATGTGCACCTCTGCACTCAGCTGCTCCCCCCTGATGCGCCAAGTCCTAGCATCTTGCAGAAGGCAATGACCTTGGTGCGATGTAGCGGCTTTGTGAGGAGATCTGCAGCCTGGTCGACTGTAGGGACAAAAATAGGCGAAATCAGGTTCTGCTGAACTGCATCTCTTAGCCAGTAGTAGTTCTGGGTTCTTGGCCACAGAGATCGCAGATTGGTTGTCAATGCGAAGGGTAGAAGCATCTGGGAGAGGGAGGCCAATTTCCTGCAACAGATTTCGCATCCACTTGATCTCCTTGCCTGCTTGGACTGCAGCAATATACTCTGCTTCAGTGGTGGACAAAGCGACCACTCCCTGTAGCTTGGAGGACCAGGAAACTGCACCAGTACCCATCTTGACCACATATCCACCAGTGGAGCGACCAGAATCCTTGCAACCACCATGATCAGCATCAGAAAAGGTTGTAAATAGCTCAGAGGTCGAAGGATCAGGAGCATAGGTGATGGAATAAGTCCAGAGTGCCTTTCAGGTAGCGCATCAGGTGTTTTACAGCTTGCCAGTGAGCCCAGCCTGGGTTAGAGTTGAATCTGGCCAGTACTCCGACAGTATAGGCTATATCTGGTCGAGTTGTGGTGGCCAAGTACATCAGGGCACCCACAGCAGATAGATAGGGAACCTGGCGCATTTGTTCGACTTCCTGAGGGTTCTGAGGCGATTGCTGGCGAGATAGGCGAAGGTTGGGTTCCATAGGTGTGGAAATGGGCTTACAGTCTGCCATTCCAAATCTGGTCAAGACATCCAGGCAGTATTGTCGCTGGGAGATGGATATGGAGCGATTGGGGCGGTCTCTGTCGATTTTGATGCCCAGGAGTTGAGTTGTAGGGCCCAGATCGCGAATTTTGAAGTGCTGGCTCAGTTGTGAGGCAAAGGAGTCGATGGCAGTCTCAGATTTCGAAGCTAGAGTCATATCATCCACAAACACAGGCAGAATGATGGTTACTCCATCCTTGGAGTAGATATAGATGCTAGCATCAGAGTAGGTCTGTCTGAAGCCAAGGGACTCGAGCACAGATCGCATCTTCTTGTTCCAGCGATTTCCGCCCTGTTTGCTGCCATAGATCGCTTTCTGGAGCAGGCACACCTGAGATTTTGGGTCTCCCTCCACAAATCCTTCTGGTTGGGTCATGTAGACCTCACAGTCCATCTCCCCATTGAGATAGGCATGAGAGACATCCACAGAGCGAAGATGAAGGTCCTGGAGAGCTGCAAGAGCCAGGATGACTCTAATTGATGAAAGGCGAGCTGTTGGAGCGAAGACTTCGAGATAATCGAATCCAGGGCGCTGGTTATACCCTTTGGCGACCAATCTCGCTTTGTAGCGATCTATAGAGCCATCTGCATTCCTCTTCACCTTGAATACCCATTTGGAGCCTATCACCTTGCTCCCAGCAGGTCTAGGGACGAGTTTCCAAGTCCCATTGCTCTGGTGAGCAGCCAACTCCTCCAGGGCTGCCTCTCTCCACTTATCTGCATCAGGGCGACGCATAGCCTCTGCAAATGTGAGTGGCTCATCAGGGATGGATGCAGACATGGCCAGTTCATCATCACTGTCATCAGGGTCATCCACATCCTCTAATTGCGCAGGAGACAGCTTCCACCAGTCTCTGGGCTTCTGTCTGCGCCTAGCAGGCAGTCTGGCACCAATTCCAATGGGACTGGTGTTAATATATCCCAATGCTCAGCACTATGTGCACAGAGTCAGTAACTAAATTGTTGTCTATGTAGTTTTACACACCTATGTGCACAGAGTCAGTAACTAAAGAACAAGATACTCTGTGCACAGTAAAAATGCGAACACTGAACAAACAAAGAACAACTGATGAAAATAAGTGAACACATCATTAATATGGAAGGTGGGGGATCTGGCAATTAGTCTGAGGTGCACAGGCACTAATAGCAACACTCCCCCCTGATTGTGCACCTCTGCACATTAAGAACTCCCACTTGATGCACCTAGTCCTAGCATCTGACAGAAGTTGATCACCTTGGCCTTGGACAGTGGTTTGGTCATCAGGTCAGCAGCCTGGGCATCAGTGGGGACAAAAGTGGGCGCAATGAGGTTGTCCTGGACTGCATCTCTAAGCCAGTAGAAGCAGAGATCAAGTTGCTTCATTCTGCCATGGTGTTCAGGATTCTTGGCCACAGAGATTGCAGATTGGTTGTCCATGTGCAGCACAGAGGGAGAAGACAGTGGAGAAGCAATTTCAGAGAGTAAATTTCGAAGCCACTTGATCTCCTTGCCTGCCTGGACAGCTGCTATGTATTCTGCCTCAGTGGTAGATAGAGCAACGACATTTTGAAGCTTGGAACACCAGGAGATTGCTCCAGTACCCATCTTGACAACATATCCACCTGTAGAGCGACCAGTATCCTTGCAGCCACCATGATCTGCATCAGAGAAGGTGGTGAAGGGCTCAGAGGTTGAAGGATCAGGAGAATAGGTCAGGGAATAGTCCAGAGTACCCTTGATATAGCGCATTAGGTGCTTCACAGCCTGCCAATGAACCCAGCCAGGATTGGAGTTGAATCTGGCCAGAACTCCAACAGTATAGGCGATGTCTGGGCGGGTAGTGGTGGCAAGGTACATCAGAGCACCTACAGCAGAGAGATAGGGTACTTGGCGCATTTTCTCAATTTCTGAGGCATCCTGGGGAGACTGGGAGCGAGAGAGGCGAAGATTTGGCTCCATGGGTGTAGATAGTGGCTTGCAGTCAGCCATGCCAAATCTTTCCAGTAAATCCAGGCAGTACTGGCGCTGGGAGAGCGAAATCGAGCGATTGGGGCGATCTCTGTCAATTTTGATGCCCAGGAGTTGGGTAGTAGGTCCTAGATCTCGCAGTTTGAAGTGCTGGCTGAGTTGGGAGATGAAGGAGTCTATGGCAGCTTCAGAAGACGAAGCAAGAGTCATATCATCCACAAAAACAGGCAAGATGATGGAGACACCATCCTTGGAGTATATATAGATGCTGGCATCTGAATAGGTTTGTTTGAAGTGCAGGGACTCCAATACAGAGCGCATTTTCTTGTTCCAGCGATTGCCACCTTGTTTGCTGCCATAGATGGCTTTCTGGAGCAGGCAGACATGAGATTTCGAGTTTCCTTCCACAAATCCTTCAGGTTGTGCCATATAGACTTCACAGTCCATTTCCCCATTCAGGTAGGCATGGGAGATGTCCACAGAGCGCAGATGGAGGTCCTGGAGCGCTGCAAGAGCTAGAACCACTCTGACAGAGGCAAGGCGCACTGTAGGAGCAAAGACTTCGAGATAATCAAAGCCAGGGCGCTGATTATAGCCTTTTGCGACCAGTCTGGCCTTGTAGCGATCTATGGAGCCATCAGCATTCCTCTTGACCTTGAATACCCACTTGGAGCCAATGACTTTGCATCCAGGGGGTCTAGGGACAAGTTTCCAAGTCCCATTTGTCTGGTGAGCTGCCAACTCCTCCAGGGCTGCTTTGCGCCATTTTTCCGCATCAGGGCGACTCATGGCTTCTGAAAATGTAAGAGGTTCATCTGGCAGGGCTGCAGACATGGCCAACTCATCATCAGAGTCTTCTTCATCACCAGAGTCCTCCAATTGAGCTGGGGAGAGCTTCCACCACTCTCTGGGCTTCTGTCTTCGCCTTCTGGGCAGTCTGGCACCTATGCCAACAGGACTAGGGGCTCTTGAGGGTGGTGCAGGCGATGGAGTGTGAGGAGGTGGCGCATCATGAGCTGGTTGAGCAGGGAGAGGCTGGATAGGCACTGGATCAGCTGCTGGAGGCTCCAGAGGCTCTATCTCCCCCCCATGATCCAGGGAATCTCCAGAGTCGCTTTCTGAGTCAGAATCTGGGTGAGGGTGGTAGTAAGATGGTTTGGAAGCTGGAGGTGCAGGTGGAGGTTGATTGGGTGGGTTTGAAGCGTCCAGAGAAGGTAAGGAAGGGCGCTTGGACAGGGGGAAGTACCTTTCATCAAAGTCAGCCCTTTCTGAGATTATGGTGCGCTTGGAGGTGGGATTGTAGAATTTCCAGCCCTTGTAACCTTCTGGATAGCCAATAAAGACACATTTCTCTGTGTGGGACTCCAGAGGGCGCCTCTTGTCTTTCTGGACATGTACATAGGCAGTACAGCCCCACACTCGAAGATGGGAGACATCTGGCTTCCTTCCATGCCATAGCTCATATGGGGTCGCATTTTGGAGGGATTCAGTGGGGCACCTGTTCCAGACATGGACCAGGGCAGCTAGGCACTCACCCCAGAATGCCTTGGAGAGCCCAGACTCATCCAGCATTGCAGTGATGCGCTCAGATAGCACCCTATTTGCTCTCTCTGCAACTCCATTCTGCTGGGGGCGATTCCTGACAGTGTGCTGGCGCAAAATGCCGCATTTTGATGTGAAATCTTCAAAGGCCTTGCTCATATACTCCCCTCCTTTGTCATCGCGCAAAATCTTGATTTTTCGCTCAGATTGGTTCTCTGCAAATGCCTTGAACCTCTGGAAGGCATCAAAGACTTCAGATTTGGCCTTGAGAGGCAGGACAAAGCGAAAACGCGAATAGTCATCGATGAAAGTGACCCAATATCGATATCCTGAGAAGGAGAGATGGCCTACATCATGCACATCGCTGTGGACAAGTTCCAGAGGCCTGGTTGCATGCCAAGTCGAGCTAGGAAAGGGATTTGCATGCATCTTGCCAGCCAGGCATGGTTCACAGATGGGATCAGGGGAGGACTTTGAGTCTAGGGTCATGCCAGTGACCAAATTTCGCTCTAGAAGCGATTTAACACCAGCCACATGGTGGTGGGCAAGTCTTCTGTGCCAGAGGTCTAGGTCTAGAGGGCAGGTGGTTGCAGCAGAGGCATATTCAGTGATGGGGAGTGTCTCCCCCTCCAGGAAAGCGCTATTGTTGTCCATAATTCTTGCAATGAAGAGGACAGGCCCAGGGGGGCGTCTAAAGGATATCTGCGCAGAATTGATGCTAGCAGAGAAGCCCCTGTTGCGACAGAGATATAAGACAGAGAGCAGGTTGTTGCGCAGGTCAGGGACATGCAGGACATTGGTGATCTCCACAGGGCGACGCTTCTGGCCTCTGACCACAGGCACAAACACCACAGACCCAACTCCAGCAGAGTATACCAATTTGTTGTCTGCCAGTCTCACAGGGACACATTTGGGGGTGTAATTGCGCAGCCAGTGGCGATGAGGGGTCATGTGTGCAGTGGCACCAGTATCTGCATTCCAGTGGACATCTGCATCGAGTTGGAGGGGGTAGAGAGGCGAGGAGGGATCTGTGGAGCGAAAACTTGCATTTCCAGCAAACTCAGCAATTGGGGGCAGGTTTTGGCTGTGTATACATCGCCTATGCATAGACATGGGCTGTTGGAGCGAATTGGAAGGTATGGGGGCTTGACTTGTAGCAATGGGAGGCTCCTGGAGATGCATAGTAGCCAGGGTTGACCAAATGAGGTCTGGGTGATCCTCAACAGGTTCAATAAGGGTTCTGAAGCGACCAGAGATGGCTAGATACAGTGCTCCAGCTGCTTGGTTCGCTCTGAGGTCCCATTGGAGGCACAGATCGCTTTCAGAGACAGGAGGGCGCTTTTCAGTACCACTGACAATGGTCCACAGTCCTTTAGAGCGCAGGAAGGCCTTCATTTCGCTGTTCCAGGCAGCATAGTTGGAGGCAGTGAGCTGGGTAATGGAGAGGGCAGCAGTGGTGATGTCTTCACTCATGTTGGCAAGACACAGATGCAATGGGTGAGTTCTGGGGCTTCTGGCGACAAATATAGGGCTAGAGAGCGAGGGATAGGTCCAGGAAGTATGGAAAATTGCGCAGAGGTGGATGACGTGGCAAATGACGTGTCCAGAGAGTCCTAAGGCGCGGGGCTCATAACCTGTTGCAATAAATGCAACCAGACAGGGGATTGAACCCTGGACCTCCCAGGTTTCGACCGGGTGCTCTAACCACTGAGCTATTTGGTCAAGGTATCTAGGCTTACTTGGTGTGGTTTAACCACCAAGTGCTAGTAGGGACTAGCGTTGCTGAGTGCTGGAGTACTACACTTGCAACAGCCTCCCCTAATCCAGTGCACAGCAACAAGGCGCAAGCGTGGGAAATCACTGCCTAAAGTGGCAACTGCCTTAAGTGGTAGGTCTTACAGCATGCTGCCTCCTGCAAAGGTCTTAGATGGCTCAGGGGCCATTTTGCCTTAATTGGTAGGGCTTACACATGTTGCCTCCGGTAAAGGTCTTACTGAGGCACAAGTAGGTCTTAATGGGGAAATCCCAGCTGTGGGAATCCATTGCCTTATGCAGAAAGGACTTATCAGGACATTCCCACAAGCGCCCGGGGCTCATAACCTGTTGCAATAAATGCAACCAGACAGGGGATTGAACCCTGGACCTCCCAGGTTTCGACCGGGTGCTCTAACCACTGAGCTATTTGGTCAAGGTATCTAGGCTTACTTGGTGTGGTTTAACCACCAAGTGCTAGTAGGGACTAGCGTTGCTGAGTGCTGGAGTACTACACTTGCAACAACTGGCAGGTCTAGGAGGTGGTGGAGGCGAGGGAGTGCGAGGGGGAGGAGGTATGACCTCTGGAATTGCGACAGGAGGCTGTATGGGGTCTGGATCAGCTGCCACAGGCTCAATCTCTCCCCCCTGATCCAGATCATCATCAGTTTCGCTATCAGTGTCCAGATCTGTGCTTGGATGGTAGTATTGCGCTGTAGGGGGTGGAATGGAGGGCATAGGAGCTACTGGCGCATTTTGGGTAGGTTTGGAAGCCAGAGGCGCAGGTCGGGAAGGTGAGGAAGGGTGAGTGGACAGAGGGAAGTACCTCTCATCAAAATCAGCCCTTTCTGAGATGATTGTGCGCTTTGTGGTGGGATTGTAGAATTTCCAGCCTTTGTAGCCTTCAGGGTAACCTATAAACACACATTTCTCCATGTGGGACTCCAGGGGTCGCCTCTTGTCCTTCTGGATGTGCACATAGGCGGTACACCCCCAAACTCGAAGGTGGGAGACATCTGGCTTTCTCCCATGCCATAGTTCATAGGGGGTCGCATTTTGGACTGCTTCAGTGGGGCATCTGTTCCAAACATGGACCAAGGAGGCTAGGCACTCTCCCCAGAAGGCCTTAGGAAGGCCAGACTCATCTAGCATTGCAGTGAGTCGCTCAGAGAGCAGTCTATTGGCTCGCTCTGCCACTCCATTTTGCTGTGGTCGATTTCTGACTGTGTGCTGGCGCAGAATTCCGCATTTGGTGGTAAAATCAATGAAGGAGTTGCTCATATACTCCCCTCCCTTGTCATCCCGCAAAATCTTGATTTTTCTTTCGCTCTGGTTCTCAGCAAAGGCCTTGAAGGTCTTGAAGGCCTCAAAGACCTCAGATTTCGCTTTCAGAGGCAAAACAAAGCGATAGCGAGTGAAATCATCGATGAATGTGACCCAATACTTGTAGCCTGAGAAGGAGGCATGCCCTACATGGTGTACATCGCTGTGGACAAGTTCCAGAGGCCTAGAAGCGCGCCAGGAAGCAGTGGGGAAGGGGTTTGCATGCATCTTTCCAGCCAGGCATGGTTCACAGATGGGGTCAGGGGAGGATTTGGAGTCTAGGGTCATCCCAGTGACCAGATTTCGCTCCAGCAGTGATTTGACACCAATCAGGTTGTGGTGAGCAAGTCTCCTGTGCTATAGGTCGAAATCCAGAGGCAGAGTGCTTGCTGCAGAGGCATACTCAGTGAGGGGAACAGTCTCCCCCTCCAGGAAGGCTGAGTTGTTGTCTGAAATTCGTGCAATGAAGAGGGAATGTTGGGAGCGCAGCCTAAATGCCATCTGCGAAGAATTGATGGTCACAGTAAAGCCCTTGTTGCGACAGAGATATAAGACAGACAATAGATTATTTCGAAGGTCTGGCACATGCAGGACATTGCTAAATTCCACAGGGCGACGCTTTCTACCTCCCACCACAGGCTCAAACACTACAAACCCAATCCCAGCTGAGTAGATTAATTTATTGTCTGCCAGCTTGATAGGAACGCGTTTTTGGCTGTAATTTCGCAGCCAATGGCGATGGGGTGTCATATGAGCAGTGGCCCCCGAGTCTGCGATCCAAAGGACATCAGCATCGAGCTGCAGAGGGCAGAGGAGGGAAGAGGGGTCAGGGAAGCGAAGACTTGCATTTCCTGCGAATTCCACAGCTTGGGAAGCGCTCTGATTTTGCAAGGAGGTAGAGGGCGATGAGCCAGAGGCCTGGGGCGAAGGGGACGAAGCAGATGCTTGATTTGCGGTTTTTGGAGTCTTCTTTTCCTTCCTGTTCTTCTGAGAGCGATAGTAGGCTTTAGATCTCGCAATGTTAGGGCATTTGTGGATGCAGTGCCCTGAATATTCACAGAACGAGCAAACCGAGGAAGCTAGGCACCTGCAATCGCCAGAGGAGGTTAAAAGCGCAGTCTCTGATGTACTGGCATCAGGGCGACGCCTGCGCTGCGATTCTTCAGCCAAGAATGCCTCTTTTAGTTTCTCTTTGTCCAGAGAGTGGAATAGGAGTAAGGAGGACGCAAAATGCGCATATTCTTCGCCTAGAGAGCGAACCATAGCCATGCAGACAAGTTCATTGTCCAAGTCCTTGTGTTCATATTAGGTGCCTGTGCACCTCAGGACTGCATTTCTCCTCTGTGTTATTTCTACCTAACCCTACAGACATGTAGTGGACACTTAGCTTCGCTCTAAGTGTCCTTGGTTTGCTTTTGTTTATTGTTTACCTTTGTTTATCATTTTTGCGCACTTACTGTTGTGTGCCCAGTGAAATTTTCTTCAGTCTCTTACACTGGGCACAAGGTATGTCTTATGTAGTATTCCCTTGAATACAGTCTCTTACACTGGGCACAAGTGGCCTCAGTTTGTGGATATCTTAACACCTTGATGGAGTAGGGGGTAGAGGGATCCCTAGGGCGCAATTCCTGGATTTTGGACATGGAATCTTCGATTCTAGCGATTAGGGAGGTCAGGGACTCATCTGGGGCCTTCCTGATCGAGAAGAAGTCATCCCAGGCATTAAAACGAGCTCCAGGGCGCTGCTGGAGGTGGATGGAGGCCAGGGTGTTCCAGATCTGTACAGGATCATCCTGCACAGCATCTACATGGGTCCTCTGCTCACTAGAAAGCGCCAGGTAGAGTTCTCCAGCTGCCCTGTCCGCTCTAAGGTCCCATTTGGCCTGAGCTTCGACTTTGGAGTCATCAGGGCGCTTTTCCAGACCACTAACAATGGTCCAGAGCCCTTTTGTGCGCAGGAAAGCCTTCATTTCGCCTTTCCAGGTCGAGTAGTTGGAGGCAGTGAGTTTTGCGACAGAGGGCGACGAGTTGGCATGGTCCTCAGCCATGGTGGCGAATTTCGAGTCGAAAGGAGAAGGATGGGGTGGATGGGGTGAGTCTGGAAGCTGGGAGCTCAAAGAGTGAGCTGTAGCGCACGAGTGTGTGGTTCTTTTGGGTCGAGGTTTTGCGCAGAGGTGGATTACGTGGCGACCAACGAGTGCTGAGGATCCTAGAGCGCGGGGCTCATAACCTGTTAAGATATCCACAAACTGAGGCCACTTGTGCCCAGTGTAAGAGACTGTATTCAAGGGAATACTACATAAGACATACCTTGTGCCCAGTGTAAGAGACTGAAGAAAATTTCACTGGGCACACAACAGTAAGTGCGCAAAAATGATAAACAAAGGTAAACAATAAACAAAAGCAAACCAAGGACACTTAGAGCGAAGCTAAGTGTCCACTACATGTCTGTAGGGTTAAGTAGAAATAACACAGAGGAGAAATGCAGTCCTGAGGTGCACAGGCACCTAATATGAACACATCTGTGCCAAATGGCAATGAGAGGAAGGCTGGTCAGAGCACCATGACACCAAGCACATGTGCTTGGGGTGCAGAGCAACAACTCATGGAGCCAAAAGATGCCCTTGCACACAGAAAGCTACAGCTGGCAACACTGCATAACATAGATGCATGGGAATGAGAGTTCAGAACATTTAGTTTAACCCACTGCTTCAATAAAATCCCAGAGGGCCTCTGCCATGGATTCATAATACATTTCTCATCAATTGTGCATGTACAATCCCCTTCTAACAGAGACTCTGTTAACACCTATAATGACCAACTCAGTATGACAATATCTAAAGAACTCAGAAAGGGCCATTATATTGGCCCTTTCATGCTAGACTCCATCATCAAATTAATAGGACCTTTCCAGTTGTCCCTGCTGTCCATTATTCCCAAATGAGTCTACCCAGGCAAATATTGTTTAGTCCAGAATTTCTCACTCCCACACTCCCTGAACCCACATGCACCCAACCCCTCAATCAACTCATACATCAATGCACACAACTTCTCAATGATGTGGGGAACATTTGCTATAGTGTACCTTTTACTCTCGCACCTACCTCCTGGATCCAAACTAGCCACCCATGACATCGCCAAAGCCTATCAAACAATCCCTCTACACCCATCACAGTGGCTGGCAAACATGGTAAGGATATCAGAAACTCACAGGTGCATAGAATCACATCTTCACATGCATTAGATGCAAGTACCTAGCAGCTTACAACAAACTAAGAAAACAGTGGCAGTCAGAAATAGCATCATCAGAACCCCAATGCTGAGGGGCTAGAATGCTTTTTCTGGGCAGAACCTGAGATGATGAGACAACAGAAGAATTCAATGAAAATTGCTCACAGCCAATCCAAGACCTCTCCTAGAGATCTCTGAGATCCATGCATGATTCGCTTTTCTCATACAGTTTCAAAGACATAGACACACTATCAGAGTCCCTTGGAATCCCCTGGGAGAAAATGAAGGATCAACCTTTTAGCCACACCACAACATACATAGGTTTCCTATGGGATCTCAAAAACCATCACATTGCACTAAGTCCATCAAAAACAGTGAAGTACCTTAAGGCAATCCACATGTGGTGTAAATGGCCCACTCATGTACTACAAGACATCAAGGAACTGTACAGCAAATTGCTACATGCATGTGCAGCCCTGCCACATGGCAGGGTGTACCTAACAGGCCTGGAGGCAATGCTAAAAACAAACACAGTGAAACTGCTCATGCCCCATTGGGCAGACAAAAGAGTAGCCAATGACATTGACTGGTGGACAGACCAACTTCAATCTGGGAGTGTGCAATGTCCCATCTCCCCTCCCAACCTCCTCATCAACATCTTAGCTTTCTCTGATGCTAGCTCTAAAATTGGCATTGGGATCAAAATTGGTGAGCACTGGTGAGTGTTGAGACTCATACCAGGCTGGGAGATCAGTTGGGACAGAAACAGAGACATTGGCTGGGCCAAAGCCATTGCCTTCAAGCTTCTGGTCTATGCAATCAATCGCATTGTCACAAAAGACAGCATGCTCACAATCATCACATTCAGAGATAACACCAGAGTCATTGAAGGATGAAGAAATGGTTGCCACTGCAATCCCCATGTCAAAGAAACTTCCAAACAAATACATGCATTCATTGCTGGTTCCCCTCACATTGATCAGATCCACATGAGATATTGTTCACATTAGGTGCCTGTGCACCTCAGACCGCATTTTTCCTTTGTTTTATTTCTATCTAACCCTACAGACATGTAGTGGGCACTTAGCTTTGCTCTAAGTGTCCTTGGTTTGCATTTGTTTATCATTTTTGTGCACTTACTGCTGTGTGCCCAGTGAAATTTTCATCAGTCTCTTACACTGGGCACCAGTGGCCTCAGATTGTGGTTATTTCAACAGATATGTCCCCAGCAGTAACAACCCAGCTGACCCCTTATCAAGGGGAATA